>NC_072834.1:18347500-18647500 GCF_027744805.1 Dunckerocampus dactyliophorus
AAATGCTAAGGATAGGTGAGGTTCTTGATTACATAGTAACATATAAAGAGTAATAAACAAGGTGATATGTCTCCGTACACTTCATGTGCAAACACTCACAAGATTCTGAAGGTCCAACTAGACACTTGTTGTGAAGTGAGTACAGGTTCTGTATCCAACATCATGTGGCCTCCCTTCATCGCCAGTGGGGGCATATGGTGACCCACAGGTGTGGTGGATCTTTATAACAAGAACTCATGAGCATTTTCGTACTCAGTGACCCAAAATTAGCCAAGAATGACTACTTTCATTCCAGCAGCATTTTCGGTGTAAAACAGTGTTATTAGTATCAACTTCAGTCTTTGCTCTTTTCCCCCATTTTTTTTTTTTTTTTTTACATTTTCTTACATAATCTTTGTAGATTTCAGGGCCACAGAAGGGTTGAAAGCAGAGGGGGGCACATCTGGCACGCCAGGTGTTGCCGATGAACTCTCTGGAGGTGTCGTAGGCCTATCATCGAAACACTTATGAAGGAGGGTGCCCACCTGACGACTCCAACGAAGTTTGCAACCCACCCCAACCCACCATGTCGCCATACATCACAGCTTGGATAACAAAGTCAGGCGTATTGTATCGTGACATCTTTGGAAGACCCGAGCTTAACTCTTCAATAATACGTCGCTGAGCAGCTCCCCCTTCCTGTTTCTCACTGCCTAGCTCGTCCTCCGTGGGCCCATCATGGACACATCAATGAAGGAGGGTGCCCGCCTCACGACCCCAAGGAAGTTTGAAAGCCACCCCCCACCCACGACGTCACCACAGCTTTGAGATGACTGATGCGTCGTTAACGTTCATGCCCCAGGTATCTACGTCCATTCAGGGATTGATCCACCTCGTCCTAAAACAGAACTGATACTTTCACTTTATTCTCATAACATTTTACGTTTTTACGCCACCTAATTTTCCAAAAATTACAACTTTATTCCTTTTGTTGTTTGTTTGTCATAATATTAAAAATATCAAAATATCATATATCAAAAAGATTTTAAAAAAATGTCTTTTGTGTTTAAAATTTCAGCTTCATGCTCCTAATATGGCATTATTTTTCCTCGTGATATTACGTCATTCTCGTAAAACTGTTTCTCGTTTGCTTACAACTTTTTTAGTTTTCTTGTTAAATTATAATTTTAGAATGTGCCATGGGCCATTGAAAAAACAAAAATTTCCCTGGTGGCCTGAAATGACGGCAAAGCTAGTTTAGGATTGCCTGAATTTTGAGGTAGTAAGCACATATTTTTAACATTACAAAATGTAAAAAAAATAAGCATATATAACACCAAAAAATTACACTTTTTTTTAGTACCGTAAAGCACGGTGTATAAACCGCATCCGTGTATAAACCGCACCCCCATTTTCATGGCGGGGAAAAAAACAATTTTAGTTCATAAATGTTTGCCAACTCTTTCATCTCAAACCAACATGCGTAAAGGTACTAAACAATTTCAAAAAGAAGAATGAAGGAGAAATCTGAACTTCGGCATCTAGATCTTTAATATAATGGCTAAGCACAGATTAATACTACTACTACTACTACTACTACGACTACTACTACTACTACTACTACTACTACTACTAATAATAATAATAATAAATCAAAATGAATAAATTTTCAATTTTCAGAGATGTTTTGATACCTTATCTTTCACTGCTTCTCTTTTTCTCTATTATTATTTTATTGCATTGCTTCAGTGTGAATTTGAATAAACTCCAATGTTGTATTGTATTTTACAACTGCAATGTTTTAATGGAAGCTTAGGTTAGCTCCAGTGTACGTAGAGATGGTTTCACTGTGTGAAAATACAGACAGCCGTCAGATAAGTTAGTTGCATACACAAGCATTTTCAGCAACTGTACAGCAGAGGGCGCTAAAGCCAAAGCAACTGTCTGACCCACAGACGGCTATTCTAAAATGGGCTTCTCGTCAATTTCTGCGTCTGGTCACAGACCTGTCATCGTGTATAAACCGCACCCCGATTTTTTGCTTCTTACCAGTGGAAAAAAAGTGCGGTTTATACACGCCGCTTTATGGTAATTAAACATAATAATGCATTGTTACTTATTAAGAAAACTGACATTTTTCGGGTTCTTTCTATACTTGCGTTTACTTATTTGCTTACTCTTTGCGCAAAATGGGACTGAAATGAAACAGCACAAGCAAAAATGTCAGTTTGCTGTCCAAAGAAGGAATGACTTGATGTAAAGTTACTCACTCAGGTTCTGTCAGAGGCGTGGTCTCATTGGGCTCGGTGGCTCCAACGCCTTCCTGGTTCTTGGTTTGGTCCTCTTCTGTTCTCACCTCCACAATGGGCTCCTTGGACTCATCTTTCCTAGTGACAGCAGGAAAAAATAGATTTGTATGATGTTTCTTGCACAGTCAATTTCAACACCATGTCTACATTATTATTACTAGTAGACTTCTATCGGACAATAAAGTTAGTGTTAGATTTCATTCTAATAACATAAAACATGTAATATTTAATGAAATAGTATTATATTAATATGGTGTGGAATTCTGAGAAAATATTTTATTATATTCATTCAAATTCTGTATTGTTGTCAAAAGGAGAACAACAAATATGGAAAAAGATGGGCCGAAAAATTTAAAAAAATATAAAATTTGTTTCTTAGCACCTTCAAAATAAGAGATTGGTAATGACAAATGTAATACAATAAACATAATAAAATACAGTATATTCAGTGTGTTTTTGCAATTAAGTGCTAATTTACTACCACTAAAGTTTTTTTTATTTTATTTTTTTAGCTAGCATATCGTGTAAAGCAGGGTTCACCAACGTTTTTCTTGTGAGAGCTACTTTTACAAAATGAAAATGGCCAAGAGCTACTTATTTTTGTAACATTTATTTTAAGTAACATTTATTTTAAACCCAAACAAAGCGAATATGCTTGTTTTACCAGAACATGAACAAAATGCTGGTGTCCACAACTCACATTTTGTATTTCTAAATGCATTTCTTTCTACTGTTCTTTCATTATTAACTGAAAACCTGAATTAAAAGCAGGCTTGCGGGCACCTCATGTGGTCGTGGGGGGCTACCACAGTGGTGACCCCTGGTGTAAAGTTAGCCAGAAAGCAGCTGAAAGCTGAAAGTTTGCTGAAAGATGCTACAAAGCAAACGGACGTGAAGACAGTCATTAAGTCATTCAATACCAAAAACGTAGTTATACATTTTTAGAAACCTGAACGCCCAATCCATCCATCCATCCATCCATCCATCCATCCACTTTCTATGCCGCTTAGGCTCGCGGGGATATGCTGGAGCCTATACCGGCTGACTTTGGGTGAGAGGCGGGGTACACCTTGGACTGGTCGCCAGCCAATGGCAGGGCACATATAGACAAACAACCATTCACACTCACATTCATACCTATGGACAATTTAGAGTCTCCAATTAACCTAACATGTTTTTGCAATGTGAGAGAACATGCAAACCCCACACAGAGATGCCCAACGGAGATTCAAACCCAGACCCAAACAACCTATTTATATGGCTTTTAATTTTTTTTGTTTTGTTTTTTTGTCGAGAGAGAGCCTAAAGGAGGTGCTGATGCAACTCCTCACCAATGGATTAGGCTTGAGAGCAACTTCACTGCCATAAAAACTGCCAAAAGGTGATAGATGTGTATTTGATAAGAGGCCGGTCGGGATCATGAGAGGACGGAGAAACACACATGACAAGAAGAGGAAGCCCTTGCATAAAGGCAGCTGTTACATTGCATACCACATGAAAAAAAATACGCACTGTAGGGAAATTTTAATGCATGCGCACGAACGCACGCACGTGCACAAACATACAGTAGTTCAGCTCCAAGTCATGTAGTTCAGTTCCGAATGTGAATATCGCAAATATGGTGTTATTATTTTGATTGAACTTTTTCTGTGTTGTGTTTATGTTGTTAAAGTTGTTTACATATTTGAGCTGTCACAAAAGCAAAAAATATTTGTGACAAATGAAAGTTATGCTGGAAATGTAAGCTGTTTTTCTCCTTTTTGTAGTCGGCAACTGATATTTTTCTGTAACTCACCTATGTGCTACAAAGAACGGAAAAAGGTAGAAACAAACTTTTTTTTTCTGATGAAAGACGGTGGGTAGGTTCCATGTTTATGTAGCCATAGAACACAATATTCTGTGTGAGTAGAGAGATCAGTGAAAATCATCTAAAATGGCGGGTATGAAAGGGATTGTCTTTTGACAAATGGCTGGGATTGCATGAGTTAATAAGAATTTAACAATAATAACAATAAAAACGTTGTCTTACGTGAAGGCGGCCTTGCCCTCCTCGATGTCCTTGCCCTTGGCACCCGGCCCGGCTTTCCCGCAGAAGTTGACGGCGATGCACATGAGGAGTCCGCACTTGTTGAGGAAGAAGCATGTGACGTCCACGCCCACCAGGAGCAGGAAGAAGACCACCATGAGGATGCCCACGATGGCGCCCGTGCTCAGGCCTGAGCCGCCGCCCGACGCGCCTGCGGGGGTGATAAAGGTAAATGTGATGGATGGATGGGTAACTGACAACACCAGAGCACAACAAAGTTTCCACAACACAAATAACTATTCTGCAGCCAGCTCGACATCTCGAGTTGACACATTTCACACCTGTCATTGACAAAACAGTAGAAGAGATCATCTGCAGTGGGTCCATCAACGTGCTGCCTTAATGAGTTACCCACTAGATTTCTAAAGTCTGTGCTGTGCAGTTTGCTACCACAACTCATGCATCTAGGTAACATGTCACTTCAGACCGGAACATTTCCAAAGGCCCTAAAAACTGCTGTCATTAAGCCTCTTCTGAAGAAGAGCAGTCTTGATGCCACAGTGCTGAACACCTATCGGCCCATATCAAACCTGCCATTCTTGGGAAACCTCTTAGAAAATGTTGTGTACCAACAACTTACCAACTTTCTCCTCTCTAACAATGCGTTTGATATTTTCCAATCAGGCTTTAGGCCCCACCACAGCACTGAGACAGCTCTGATCAAGGTGACAAATGATACAGATGTCGGCAAAGTCTCACTTTTAGTTCTGCTGGACCTGAGCGGTGCCTTTGACACAGTTGCCATGTGATCTTATTACAGAGGTTAGAACACTGGGTGGGGATCTCTGGTACTGCTCTAAACTGGTTCAAGTCCCATCTGGAGGACAGGAAGTACTATGTTGGAATTGGTAACTGTCTCAGAACAAATGGCTATGACTTGTGGGGTTGCCCAGGGCTCAATCCTAGGACCCCTATTGTTCAATCTGTACATGCTTCCTTTAGGCTAGCTGCAACGTGTCCTACCACAACTATGCAGACAACACTCAGAGCTACGTGTCACCGACGGCCGGTGAACATGGTCCCACAGATTTACTTTGTCACTGCATCAAACAGATCAGTGTGTGGATGCAAAACAACTCTCTCCAGCTAAACTCAGAACTGAAATCAATGTCTTTGGCCCACAGAAACAAAGAGAAAGTGTTATGCTTCTCTCTAAAACCTAATCATCAGGTTAGAAATCTAGGGGAAATAATGGATTCAGACCTGAACTTTAACAGCCACATTAAATGAATAACATCATCAGTTTTTTACAATCTAAAAACATTGCCAAAATCAAGAGAATTAGTGCCTAAACCAGATTTAGAGAGACTAATCCATGCCTTTGTCTCCAGCAGGCTAGACTAATGTAACGTCCTTCTCATCAGGCTCTCTAAACGAGCAGTAAAAGAGCTGCAATACATCCAGAAGGCTGCTGCTCGAGTCCTGACTAGAACCAGGAAATATGACCATATTAGTCCAGGACTCAAGTCTCTGCACTGGCTTCCTGTTGCTCAGAGAATAGACTTTAAAACAGCTCTGCTTGTGTACAAGTCTTTTCATGGTCTTGCGCCAAAGTACATCTCTGACATGTTACAGCCACATAAAGCATCTTGAGCTCTGTGAAGCTCAGAGAGTGGTCAGAGTCAGGCGCCCAGAGTCAGGACTAAACACGGTGAGGCTGCATTTCACTTTTATGCTACCAAAATCTGGAACAGTCTTCCAGAAGATGTGCGACAATCCTCAACTTTGACAATGTTCAAATCCAAGATGAAAACACTTCTGTTCAACTGTGCAGGTGACAGCTGAAAGTATTTTATCTGCACTCTTCATTCTTAATCTTTTTTTGTTTCATGGAATCATTTATGGAACTTTCTGTAATGATTTTAGATTGATTTCATGTTTTTATGGAACAATCTTATGAAGTGATTTTACCCTTCTTTTCTGCAAAGCACTTTGGATTGAATTGTGTTTGAATTGTGCTGTATAAATAAACTTGCCTTGCCATTACTTTCATTTTATTCTTCTAATATTAAAGAATTTTTCTTGGCATTTTTTCTTCTCGTGTTCTGCCACAGGAAGTGTTTTTTTCTTGTAATTTACGACTTCATTCTCGTAAAGCTATGTCTTCTTCCTTGTAAGTTGCAACTTTCAGTCAAGTCATTTTCTCTTAAGATTATTACATTTGTCTTGCAATATTTATCCTTTATTCTCTCTCAACATTATGCTGTATACGGTTACCATTATTTTATACCATTTTGATAAAATTAAGATTTTTTTTCTTGCCATATTACATGGCTTCATTTTTTTCCTAGTAAATTGTCACTTTTTCCAAGTAATAGTAAAGTATTTTTCTTACTTTAGTCTTGTAATATAGAATATACAAGTATATTCTCAAAATAAAAAAAAAATCAAACTTCTTTTCACGTAATTAATGAATGAATTAATAAATAATTCAGCCGCAAACAGGAAGGCAAACATATTTGAAGGCATATTTGGAGATCTTTGTGTGGATGCATTCTCTCCCCGTGCGTTCGTGGGTTTTCTGCGGGTACTCCGTTTTCCTCTCACATTCTAATAACATGTATGTTAGGTTAATTGGCGACTCTAAATTGTCTGAATTTGAGGTATGAATTTGAGTGTGAATGTTTTTTTTTGTCTATATGTGTCCTGCAATTGACTGGCGACCAGTCCAGGGTGTACCCCGCCTTTCAAAGTCAGCCGGGATAGGCTCCAGCATACCCCTGCGATCCTAATGAGGAGAAGTGGCATAGAAAATGGATGGCATATACAATTATTTCTTTAACTTTTTTTTTTAAATTCTAATTCGCGACTTTATTTTTGTAAAATTACATTATTTTTTTCCCATCAATTGCAACTTTTCCATCCATCCATTTTCTATACCGCTTCTCCTCTTTAGGGTCGCGGGGGCATGCTGGAGCCGATCCCAGCTGACTTTGGGCATGTTTCTTGAATAAATTATGACTTAAATCTTGCAAATTTATATCATTTTGCGTCATTTTTTCTTGCACAATATCACATCATTAGCATAAAATACCTAAATATTATTTTATTATTAGGCAATATTATATTATTAGGCAATATTATATTATATTATGTGTGTATGTATGTATGTACTTTATTTATCCCACAGCGGGGAAATTTACTTGTTACAGCAGCAAGCAAGCAAGACAAGTAAAGAGAACAGTGTAAAGAAAGCATATTGACTACAACATGGTTCAGGTGGTGCAGGTGTTGTAGAGCCTGACAGCGGTCGGTATGAAGGACCTGCGGAACCTCTCCCTCTTACACCGTGGGTGTAACAGTCTGCTGCTGAAGGAGCTGCAGACTATATTATATTATATTATATTTTATTATATTATATTATATTAGGCAATATTATTTTCCTCAGAAAATGACAACTTAATCCTGACATTACGTCATTTTTCTTGTGGTTGTCATTATAATTACATTTTTTCCTCTGATACTACACAAATCGTGAAATGACGACTTAATTCTTGCAACTTTGTTCATAAAATTAGGACTTCCTGGTGGAGAAATGTGTTTCCGAATAGACGTCAGAGGTTCCAATGACAAGTGTGTCGCTGATTTCCTGACCGGGTCATGTGACCCTGAAAAGGAGAGTACTGCCGTGTTTCGAAGCACAGTGTCACGATGACTGATGACAGCTGTTCTATTTAGATTTTACTCCCCAGCCAACCTGCCACCTCTTCTCTTCAAATATGTTTGCCTTCCTCCACACAAATAGATATTTCAAAGCGATTGGATTCTAATTTGACATCTTCCTCCTTCCTGTAAGCATGTGAGACCAGCATCAGCATACAAGGAGGTGCGCTTGTTTTCTTCCACCTCCAAGCCTTATTTACATTTTAACAGGAGCAATAAATCATGTCTATTCAAAGCCCGGGGAAGTAACAGGCGGGACGGCGAGAGAATAAATCAGGAAAGTGTCAAGATGGACGGCGCAAACATTTCTCTTTGCAGCCTGTCAGCTTACAGCACTGCCTGAGATGCAGCTGATAAGCCTCACTGGTAACTAGAATGCAGCATAATAACACGCCGCTGCATTATTAGTGGATGATGCCTTCAAGTGACAGCTAATGATTGTGTCCAATCACTTCCCATTGCTGCTTGTACAGCTTGTGCATCAAGCTGACAGAAATCCGATCAAAATCCACTTTTTTTCCCCCCTCTTAACTACAGGGAAGTCGAAAGCCCCAAAGCGTGACGATAACCATAGATCCAGTAATACCTTGACATAGAAAAGTAAAGACATTTTCCAGCGTGACACCCAGAAATGAATAGAAAAAGCCAAGACCTAAAGCATCAGTTTGACTATTGTATGTATATTTTTATTGTTCAGTAGAGAACTCATTTGCATTTTCGTTGTCAAAGGATGCCACAAGTAAAACTGTATGATGTAGATGACCACAGTGTATCAAGTTGTGATACTCGTGTGTCAAAACTTGTGCCATGGAGGGCCGAGACGCTGCAGGTTTTCTCTCCAACCAGTTTCTTCAGCAGGTGATTGAAGGTGTTGATCATTAAACTGAAGGTGTTGATCATTAAAATCAGCTGCTTTAGTGACTGGCTGGAAAGAAAACCTGCAGTGTCTCGGCCCTCCATGGCACGAGTTTGACACCCTTGCTCTAAACAATTCAACCTTCATTTATGAGAAAAAAAAATCCAAATTCAAACAGGAGCCGAATAAGTCACTTTTAGGCCATGTCCACACGAACACGAATATTTTCAAAAATGTGCATTTGTGTCAAAAAAAATGTCCATCCACAAGGTGACGTTTTCAAACTATTTCTGTCCATACGAATACACATTCACAGGCTGTCATGCGCACGCCAGCCTGGACTGTTAAGGCAATTTCAGCAGAAGTGTCGATGACGTCATTTCCATAAACGCACAACAACAAACATGGCAATTCACAGGACAATATACATGTGGACTGCCAGCAAAGTAGCGTTACTTTTCAGTAGTTAATTTCACATTTGGTGGTAAAATTCATTGAATATGAAAGTGAAAATGGATGAAACATGTTCTTTATTAAAATGCAGATGTTGATTATCACTACAATGCTGAGAAGTGTAGTTCATTTTATCGATCAAGAAAGAACTCCATCGCCTGTGACGCTGTCATTGCTGAAATAATTGTGTGTCAGGCAAACTGTCCTTGTTTAACTGCCTCCACAACAGCAGTTATCGAGCACAAGGCAGGCATGCATAACAGGGAAACTTTTAATGTGCGGACGAAGCAGCTCAGTCAAACGCAATCACAATCTTCTTGCCATGCGAACATTCCCATGTCATTCTTCCAAAATAACCGCATGCTTGTGAAACCAGCTAGAGGTCCGATTAGGTTTTGTCCCAATTCGCCATCGTTGGTGGGAGCGTCAGAACCGTTTTAGAGAGCAAAATAGCAGCATTAGCGTCCTCCCGAGCCCATAATGGCGTATTTGTTTGTTAATGTAATTTGAAAGTAGGCATACGGTATGTTTACTCTTACACACACAGAAAGTCATTTCAGTACGCTTAAAAGCAGCAACGGAATATTTGCCATTGCACACATTCAATTATCTTCGTCATCCACACATACACCGAAGCCGGAGTTTTCAAAAAAATTCCGTATTCGTGTGGTCAGGGCCTTAGGCACCCAGCAACTGCAGTGGGATGGTACCTAAGGGGCGGAGCTAGACACACAGCGGAGTAAAACGTGATGAAGGCAAAACACTTCTTAGACAAATCTTGTTTTCTTCATGTTCCGCACACAAAAGAGTAGCAGTGCTGGTAGTGAAGAGAAAAAGTGCGGTGATAACCATAAAACAGGAAAGGCAAATTATTTTGGCAAAGGAGAGCACCCGGCTGCAAATTTAACACGTATTCATTCCAGCAATACCGATAAAACACCACTAGGTGACAGTATTCCTCTCCGTGTTCCACCTCCTGACTAGAAAGGATGAGTAGTTTTACAGTATTTCTAAGTAAGTCCTTAACTTATTTTTACACTTTGTATGACAATTAGGAATGACAAATTGGATTAATTCACTTTACATTACTACCTATGTATCGTACCTAAGGGGCGGAGCTTGACTAATAGAAGTCTGCTGATTGGCCAACAAAGAATTCTGAGAATAGACGGTGAGGCACACAAAACTTTTTCTGAAATAAAACTTTTTTTTGTGATTTCACCACAGAAGGGTACCAGTGATGCTTGTGACGAGGAAAGTGTGATCATAACCATAGAAAAGGAAATGCAGCATAGGAAAGCTGCAATACTGATAAAATGCAACCAGGTGACGGTATCGCTCTCGCTTTTCCCCCTCCTGAATATACCGCAGTGGTATGGTCTCTAAGGGGCGGGGCTAGACTCATAGAGCCCACCGACTGGTCAACATAGAATTCCAGGAATAGAATGTGAAGAACAAAACACTTTCTTTTTTTTTAAGAACACTTTCTTAAACAAATGCTATGATGTCATTGCACCGATGCGTCACAACCTGCAGGAGGCGCCAACACACAGAATGTAGTTTGTGCAGCCTCTCTCTAGCCTTGTCTCCATACCCATCCCTGATAAAAGTCCCTATTTCCTCTTTTTATAGAAAGTTTATGTGGACAAATATTACAAATCGTGCTTCACAGGGACTTTGAATCTGATATCCTATCGCCTGGCTAGAAATGAATAGCAGCCGGATTCCCAATTCCCGGAAAGAAGTTTGAAAAAACGGGAGCAGTAAAGCGATAAGGAGCGATAACGCGGACAAGGGAAAGTGTCTGGGAGAATGTCAGGCATCTTTTCCAGGAGCCTCGCCACGTCCTATCACCGAGGAGACCTGGAGAGAGGACAGACAGCGGACAAGAACGGAGAAGAAGGACAATGCGGGGAAAAAGAGGAAAAGAGGCATGGACAACACACAGACAGACAAACCTTGAAAGCCATCTCAGCTCAATGTTGTGCGTACGTATTATTCCCGCATCTGAGCATGAGAAGATGTGTCATTGATGATAAAAACAACCGGGGGGACAAGAGACAATGCCAAACGCCAAAAAAACAGAAACCTTTGTGTTGTTGTAATTCCTTGCATGTTTTCCATGTTTTCACATCTTTCATAGTGACTGTAAGGACAGGATCAGTGGCACAAGCGGCCGAAATGAGTTTTCTCCGTAGGGTGGCTGGGCTCTCCTTAGAGATAAGACCAGAACACAAACACACACACACACACACACACACACACACACACACACACACACACATATATATATATATGTATGTGTACATATATATATATGTATGTATACATACGTTACATGGATATGTGTGTGTGTGTGTGTGTGTGTCTTGGGACGTAAAACTTTGAGCAGAAGTTAACAGACGACCAAATTATGATGGCAAGGTCACTTTAACCACATCCTTTAAAGCTGTTGCTTTACCGCAACAAAATTCTTGTCAGCTTTTGATGAAGGCTCTTGCCCGAAACTCTCGCTAAATGATTGATGAGCATCCAAAGAGAAGCAGATGCGCCAGTCGTCCCCCATTCATTAGCGAGTGCCATGTTTTAATTAGCCAGGCTGAGGAAACAATCACCAGTCGCATCTGTTTGATTGGTAACAATGTAGCAGCGTAACATAAATGCTCATTTTTTTACACCGCATGCCCTCGCGCACCTAATTGTTGTCTGTACAACCCAGGGGTAAAAAACCCCTAATAATAACAGATGGAGTTTGCGTTACATGCTACATGGTGATGAGATGACACCTCTGTTGCAGGGAAAGTTAGACAATGCAAGCTTTTAGACACGAGTCGATGGCCTGTACAACAAACAAGAAATAAACAGTACATGATGACAAAGAAAACTACAAATTAATAAAAGGAAATAAAAAATATTGCAATATACAGGATATGCTAGCTTTTAGGCGCTGGTTGATGGCCTGTAAAACAACAGCACAAAAACTAATCATAATTTATAAAATAAAAATTCGGGATGTCCAATATTGGCTTTTTTGCCAATAACCGATATGCCGATATTGTCCAATATCAACCAATACCAACACCCTATATGTATGTATGTATGTATGTATGTATGTATGTATGTATGTATGTATGTATCTATCTATCTATCTATCTATCTATCTATCTATCTATCTGCCCGCCCTCAAGTACGGGAGCCCACAGGCCTATATATCTATATATGCAGCATTTTTTTATTATTGGTTTTCATTACAGGGAGCAACCCAATACAGATATCCAAATTTATGTTTATGGCAATATCGGGCTGATAATATTGGTGGGTCGATATTATCGGACATCCCTAATAAAAATGCAAGGAAAATAATTAAATTAAAAAAATATATTTTTAAAATATAAATAAATGAATGCAAGAGTGATATCCAGTAATTGCCATGTTTCCTATCAGGCATCTATATGGACCCCTACACTGAAGATGAAGACGGCTTGTGAAAACAACACAAAAGCTAATAATATATTTTTTAAAGAAAAAATAAATTATACAATCAAATGCAAAAAAAAATACATTAATATTAATTCATATATTATAGTAAAATTAATATATTAAATAAAGTAATATTACAATATATATGCTAGCTTTTAGATACTGGCCTGTAAAACAACACAAAAAATATATAAATATTAATATAATATAAATATATAAATATCAATATAAATAAAATCAATAGAACATATTATTTAAATATAAATAAATAATTGCACATGTTATATCCAGATAATTGTCATGTTTGCTATCAGGCATCTATATGGACGCCTATGCTTAAAATGTGTAAAATACTCATTTCAATAAATGTTCAAATGAAAGAGCTAGAATATTTATGCATGCAGTGGCACCATCAATTGAGAAAATGACACACCTTACTTAACCGCTTGAATTTGTTTTGGTAATGTAAAGGATTGCCTAAGTCCCTGATAAAAGACATTTTTGACATCATCTATGGATATATCAACAACATATTTCCTGTTCCGTAGCCCTGCAATATGGCTGTAAGTGCACCATACGGGGGTGCTATAACTACCAACAAATATGACAGACGTGCGCGTCACTCCAGTGAAAGAAAAACAGACACACTTTATTTCAAACCCCAATAATGGTTACATGGAAACACACAGATATGCACTTACATAAATGTTCAAAGCAACAAAAACAAAAAAATAATTCACACCATCCAAAAACGATGCCCCGTTTGTCTTTTACTAGCCAATGCACTTAGCGTGTTTTTAAAAAAATCTTCCTTTTCTCCTCTTTCAGGTAAAAAGACTTCTTAAGATTATGTACACTTTTGTCACAAAACAAAACATTTTTTTTCTTTTTCTTTCCCTTCAAAGCAGTTTATTGACAATACTTTTGATGACGAGTAGGAGAAAAAGTGCCTCAACACACGCTATTTGTATCGCCTGTTTATTAACACATTCATAATGCTTGACTGGGGGGAGGAGCGGTGGCGGGGAACAGGGTGGATGGATTTTTCAGGACTACCGGATCATGCCTCGCATCATGCACTCTTCATGCTCTTATAGGAGAAGAATAATTCCAAAATAAAAGCCTCTTCTAGGTTCTACGCAGACACACGGGGGATTGACTCTTGCGTCTCACGTTAAGGCATTATGAATGTGTTACTCCAAACCTGTTGTTCACATATGCAACGAGGGATGGGCACTTGTTGTTGTTGTTGTTTTTTTTTAATTTAAGGATGTTCTGAACTCCTGTTTCAATATGTGTGTCTGCCATTGGGGTTTTCCATAGTGTGGACTTAGCTCATCTTTAGTAGCAAACTAGTTGAGACTGAAAGAACAGTGCCTCTACTGGTTGCAGCCTATTACTGAACTCCATTTTGACCCAAATGCCGGCAGTGACACAGGATTCTTAGAGGTCAATAAATCGTTATCGATGCCCATCCCTCCAGAGCAGGGCTGTCCAAACTTTCATCCAAATCTTTTTGACCCCAGAGGTAGGAAAATATACGTTTTTGTTCTTAAATATTCTTGTATGTAAGAGCGTTTCTAATCTGCTAACAATTAATATTACAACTGTTTCTCCTGGCATCACATCTGTATGGAGTTTTGTGTATGTCAAAATTAAATAAATATACATCTATAATGAAAATATGACATCATTTATAAATGTCAGTTGAGATGTAAGCATTAATAATTGGTTTTAATTAATAAAAAATAAATATTAAAATTTTACAATCAATTTATTTATTTAATGGAGCTTCTAATCATTTAATGGCATATACATTTAATTATTTTTTATTTACAGTATTTAGTGACATTTTTTATCAATTTAATGGCATTTTTACTCATTTTATGCATTTTTAAATGTTTAATATTTTCTTAGTTTTTATTAATGGCCTTTTCATGTCAGTGTTAAAAATGCAGTATGTTGCTTCAATATAATTATTTATTGTTGTTAGGTAAATATTTCACATTTTAATCCAATTATTTTCTTTTTTTTAAATGTATTTGGCTTTATATTAATTTCATTTTGGTTAATTAACGCAATTAAAGGCACAATGAACAAATCTGAATCTGTCAATCAAAGAACGAGGTCTATTTAACAGTTTAAATACAACAACTTAATATTATATTTTACAATAGAATTCATTATCAAATAATTTAATCAATTATTTCACATTTTAATTAATTATGTAATTTTTTGCGATAAATTAATTTGGCTTTATATTGATTTCAATTGGCACAGAAAACCCTCCATGCATTTGCCGGGCATGTTTAATTTTTTCAAGAATATAACGCATAAAAATGCGAGTTGCAGTCCGCAAATGGCCCCCAGGCCGCCCTTTGGACACCCCTGCTTTAGCCAGTTCTTTCTCTGTCCATCTTTTCGTACACAATGTGACGACAGAACAACAACAACAAAAATCAAAACAAAAGTCAGCAGAATCTACAAAGTGATGCGCACACTGAGCACCCTGCAACAACATCATGAAACCAACGTCTTCATCTTGTGTGTGGCTGTACAAGCCTCAAAAGGCATAGAAAGCGAGAAAGGAAGGAGTTTTTTTGTCGCCTCGCGACTATCCTTTCTCCCCCCCCGGGGATGATGAGGTCAGTTTATGAGAGGCAGAGGCTGGCAGTCAGCGAGGCGGAGAGCAGAAGAGCTGCCAAACTGTACGTCACGCCAAGGCAACCCAGCGTGGCTGAGGTCCACAAACATGTCCACCAAGACGTAAATAAATTGGTGTGAATGACAATGTCATGGTCCGTAGGTGCCACCCCACCCACCAGCACACACACAAGCACGCACACACAAACACACACATGGAAAGAGACAACAAGGGGAGAAAGGAGAAAGAGAGGGAAAACAGGGAGAGATAGAAAAAAACGAGGTCAGAAATACGGAAATACAAGCCCCGAAAAAAACGGAATTAAGACGGTAGGGGAAGGGAAGCCATAGCATGTTAGTCACAAGGTAAGATGGGTGAAAGGAAAGAAGAAACAAGCTGTAGTTCTCCGCTTTTACACCGCCTGGTTATGCATTTTTTATGTGACTTTTAGACAGAACACCGTGGGGGCGGGATGAAGTCAACAGCGGTAACAGAGGCGGAACGTTCCCTGTGTGACGGGACACTTCACTTCTCCTGCCCTGTTGTGTTGAAAACGATTGTCCGGCTAGCGGCAATCTCGCGCAAGATCTATCGTTACGACTCGGATGCACCTAGTTTTCAGGATTCTCTGTGTGAAAATGGCTCACGCTACTTATTGGCACGATGGGAGATTTACAACAAAGCACATAAGTTAAGAATGGTAAGTAGTAGAGTACCACTACTCCTAAAACCTGCTTTTGTGTAAATACTCAAAAAAATGAGTACAGCCCTGACATTTCAGCAACCATTTTCTTACATCTTATCAAGGGACAATACTAAAAAAACTAATATACTTTAGGGTAGTCAGCTTGTATACAGCTTGTACTGTATAGCAGTATAGACTTAGGGTCAACACACAGCTATTATTGTCTAAATAACATGCAACACAAGTGAGTAGCAAGATAATCGTGTCTTGTCAAGCTTGGTGGTGATAACGTCACAATCTGGAGCAGCACCGGGGAGCTGTGGCTCATTGAGGGAAGGCTGAATTCCAACACAGGTGTGTAGCAATATAATTACGTCTTCCTTACAGTCCCGCATGGTGATGGTAGCGCCACGGTCTGTAGCTGCACAAGTGCTGCTGGCCTTGTGGTTCAGTGAAGGAAACTTGTATTCCATCTAAAGCGTGTAGCAATATAATTGCGTCTTGCTTACAGTCAATCCTGGTGCTGGAGGCACCACAGTTTGGAGCTGCAGGAGTGCTGCTGGGCACTGGGGGAGCTGTGGTGCATTAAGGAAACCCTGAATTTGCAAGACAACTTAGTAAGCTAATTGTGTCTTGCTTACAGTCAAGCCTGGTGGCAGTAGCGCCACCGTCCGGAGCTGCACGAATGCTGTCTGCACTGGGGGATCTGTGGTTCATTGACGGAAGCCTGAATTTCATTTCAGGTGTGTAGCAATATAATTGTGTCTTGCTTACAGTCCTGCATGGTGGTTATAGTGCCACAGTCTGTAGCTGCACAAGTGCTGTTGGCCCTGGGGGAGCTGCGGTTCAGTGAAGGAAACTTGTATTCCAACTAAAGCAATATAATTGTGTGTTGCCAACAAAAAGCCTAATCATGGTAGCACTAGGGTCTGGGACTACACGAGTGCTGCTGGCATTGGGGAGCTGTGGTTCATTGAGGGGAACCTGTCCTGTCACATTGTGAAGCAGAAACTGGGATGGAGTGCCTAAGTATGTTTCGTCTACAAACCAAACACCCAGTTGAGCACCTGTGGGGACATCCTCAAGTGGAAAGAAGGAAGGTGGGGGCGCACAAGGTGTCTCACATGCATCAGCTCCACCAGTGATGTCAACATGAAGGATTGGACAAGCTGTACACTGACTAACCTATAGTATATCCATTTCTATAGTATTGGATATAGGATATCCTGCAGAGAACATAAGTCTATGTGTCTCCTCCATGTAATATTAAAACACTTAAAAAGCTTTTTAATAAGTGTCTCCATTGAGTCACCAGACCACACATCCTTCCATGCACTTTGTTCTGAAGACTGAAGCAAATACGGTTAAGATGAGATCCGATCAAGTGGCAACAACCGTGAATACCATCGTGAGCAGCTGAGGTGGCTAAACTGGCCATTGAACTATGACTTCTTCTGATTTAAACATACAATATCAATACAACAGCATATATTATAATCCAGGCGGATCATCTTCTACAGAAGAGTGTGTATTTCGGATTGTTGCACTACAGCACCGGACATTGTAGGAGGAATGACCCATGCAAACAAAACAAAAAACACACCCACAAGCTGCTTTATGAAGCTCAGATTCATGTGTTCATGACATGAATGAATGAATGTCCTCGCTCATATTCATCAGCACTGACAGTTATGGCTTTATCCATGCTAACTTTCAGCCAGGGGAGATTTGGATGCATGAAGCTTTTAAAAAAAGAAAGCTCTACTACATTTCAACAATGACAAGCTGCTTTGTTCATTTGGCACACAACATGACCTAATATTGACATTTCCTTACATATTTATAGTCCCCCCAGAAACAAAAGTCAACCCTGGGCTGTGAAGTAGAGATAAACAAACAAAATGTTAATCACGAAAATTAAAGGGGTTTGTTGTGTATGCGTTTTATTTCTAATGATCCAAACCTCCCACTGCCATTTGGCTGGTGCCCAGCAAGCGCATGGAGAAGTGCTTTTAAATGTGTGCCATGCACTGGCAGCCTCGTAGGGGTATCCAACATGGTCCAATGCAGACAATAATAACAATAAATAATACCATGCAAACACTGAAAAAAGGGCTGCATCCACAAACCAGCCAGGGCAGCATACATTCAGGTTAGTTTCAGATTTAAAAAAACATAATAATCATCGAATATATACTACAGGAAATGTATTTATTTAATTCAATCTAAAATGTATTGACATTTTAATATTAGATTTCATTTATTTCATGATCCCAAATTTGAAAAAAAAAACAAAACGGTTTAACTCGTAATTACATTAATTAGAGTGATTATTATCATTTTTATTTGTAGTTTGGTAGTGAAAAGCATGTATCTCTAAATATTGTTATATTGAGTTTTTATTTTAATTAATAGTCAGGAGATCGGGAAGACCTGGCTTCGATTCTCCGCTTGGGCAATCTCTGTGTGGAGTTTGCATGTTCTCCCCGTGTGTGCGTGGGTTTTCTGCGGGTACTCCGGTTTCCTCCCACATTCCAAAAACATGCATGTTAGGTTAATTGGCGACTTGAAATTGCCCATAAGTATGAATGTGAGTGTGAGCGATGGCTTGTCTACAGTATATGTGCCCTGCGATTGGCTGGCGACCAGTCCAGCGTGTACCCCGCCTCTCGCTCGAAGTCAGCTGGGATAGGCTCCAGCACACCCCGCGACTAATTAGGATAAGTGGCATAGAAAATGGATGGATGGACAATGACATAATTTATTTTAATCAATATATAGTATGTGTATATATTACGGCTGTCAAAGTTAACACGTTAACGGAAGTCTCCTTTCACGGCACCACATTTTTTGACGCGCGATTAACGTGTGCACGTCCTGTTGACCCCCGCACCGTAGTTTGAGGAAACACAATTGCGTGGCAGCTGATGTGAAGCCAAAAGAGGGAACAAATATTGAGCAGAAATGGGCAAAGAAAAGGGTATTTTGAATGGTAAGTTTAGCTTCACAGCCCTGGCAGATGCCTCTCTCGACAAATTATTTGTGTTGCTGTGAGTTATCATGAAGTACGTCACTGGGAAGAAGAGAGAAGTTACTGGAGGACTGCAGACATTTTTTCATTGTCATTAATACAGTGGTACTGTGACATACGAGTGTCCCAACTAACGAGTAATCTCTCGGCAGATTTTTGCTTTGAACTGCTAGCTAAAATTTGGGCTAGGAGCTACTAGTTACAGGCAGGCATAACTGAGGACAGCTACTCGGGGCTTGTGTCACTGACAGTGGCTCTAAATAGCATTAGCTCTCGCTAGTTTTACTAGCTAGCTGGTCACCGGGAAATATTTTCAACACACACGTAGCATAT
Organism: Dunckerocampus dactyliophorus; assembly: GCF_027744805.1. Taxonomy (NCBI): domain Eukaryota; kingdom Metazoa; phylum Chordata; class Actinopteri; order Syngnathiformes; family Syngnathidae; genus Dunckerocampus; species Dunckerocampus dactyliophorus. The sequence goes on from NC_072834.1 coordinate 18,367,020, forward strand.
GTACATTATAGCGATCTGACTTATCTTATTTATTATGTATTGTGGAAAACTATGACAGGAACAAAAGCATAAATTAATGCAGAGACACCATCCACCAGTACGAGCCTGCAGGACTTTGCACTGAATAAGGCCATCAAATCTTACCTTTCTGCATTCCTACATAGTATCAGCATTTGGGACCAAATATGAAGTGAAAGAAAAGCCAGAAAAATACAGTAAAGTAGTCTTATCTGTACATCGTGGGAGACGATGCATTGCAAAGTTAAATGGTGCATTCAAGGACAAGGACAAGTCACCCCTCGAGTTAAACATGCAAACATTGTAGGATTTATAACTACTGTATATATTATTTTTGGTATAAAACAATGGCCCATATGTCCAAAATGTGTATCCCTTTCCAAAAAAAAAAAAAGTTATTTACAAATTATTTCATTTTGGATTTTCTGTGTTTTTTTTTAAATCATTGCACCTGAATGTTTCCTGCGGCCCAGTGGTTTGGGACCCCTGCCTTCCAGCATGCTTGGGGCTATGATGTGCTCTTTTACACATTTGAAAATGTTGTAAGAATGACACTTTTATACACTTGGCTTCTTTATTTTATGATGTAAGAGTAACATCTAGATCGACAAATTGTTGAATCATATAGAATCAAATCGTATCATTTGTACACTGTATCGAATTGTTATGTTTTTAAAACATATTGTTTTTTAATAGTACCTTAACTTATGTATCTACTGTATATGCGTATGGAAGTGATTTACTTCCCTACTTATTATAGAATATCAATTATAGATTTTAACTTCTTTCTTTCTTCTTTCTATCTGTGATTAATTGCAATTAATTAACTTTCGGTTTAGATCTAACATTTTTGCTAAAATTTTGCCTTGGCTTGCGTTCGCCCACTTGTTTAGCGTCCACTCTACCTTCTGGTTTATTTACGCCACCATCTTGGATCATGTGCCGAAGACAAAATCTCGCAATACTTGGACACGATCGCGCAATGCATTGTGGGCTGTGGGTGCCATTTTAGGACAACAGCGTTTGTTTATGTCAGAGTTGTAGAGAGACACACAACATAAGAAACACATGACCGACAAAAGAGAAAGTGGATGGACCGTACTGCAAGACGTCTGAATTTTACGGCTTAAAGAGAAGACTGTCGTCATTTCAGAGGAATGTAAATGTGATGGCAGTGGCTCCATCCTCGGCTGCAGTGCACACACATCTACTCTGGTTCCCACGTAACAGTCTATCAACCTAGCAGAGCATCGAGGGTGACACCCATTTTACATCCTAAACACTCATTTCTGGCTCCAACAACAAAACACAAGCATTCACACTCACCGCGGAAGCCGGAGTCAAACATAGCACACAATATAGCACCTAGCACACCTTACTCGCTGGAGCGCTTCCGCAACGTCACTGCCGCCAGCATTTTTTTTTTCTATGTTAAACGACAAGGTTATGTTTATTGCTTCCAAAATGTTTATTTATTTAATTAATTTTTTTTTTTTTAACATTTTTACAAATTGTGTTTGCAGCAGAATAAAGTGCTTGTTTTGTTAATTGATGGTTTTGTTGGTTTTAATTCCATCACAAAAGTGATGCGAAATGTTCAGTTGTCCATTCATTTGTCATTTCTAATGATTTCTGTATAATTTTCTGCATGTTAAACTATACTTATTGTCTGTAAAATGTGCTTTGTGTTAACATATTTGGGTGTCTGGAACGCATTAATTGGATTTACATTATTTTCTATGGGAAAATTTGCTTTGGTGAGAGTCTGTTTTGGTTTAAGTCAGACCTTCTGGAAAAGATTAATGATGTTAACCAAGGCAACAGTGTATATGAACACACACAAACAATTAATTTCCTATGTTTTTCAGATAAAATCGTTTGGAGATGCATGCTTTTCACTGACAGCAACAATACATTTATGTTTAATATTAAATCTTAGAATTTTAAAGCGATATTGATCCATTCCTTCTACCCATGTTCTATGCGGTGTTTTCTCATGTTGTTATATTGACTTTGAACTAGCGAGTTAATCTAGCGAGTTTCCATTGTAGTAAAAAGGTTAAGAGGTTTTCATGAAGTTGCAAGCAACTTTTGGAAGCATGCCGTGCATTGCGGTGGGGATGCAGCCCAGCTTTTTGCACACAGCACAACAACAACAACAACAGCGCAGAGGCCGGCCGTGACCACTTCAGTAAAGTTGGATTAACCACACCAAACAAACTAAAAAAGAAAAAAACACTCTTGGGGCTGACTGATATGTGTCGTTATTGGTCGCTGAACCACAGCGCTGAGTCTTCGCCGCCGCCTTAACGATGCGACTTAAGATACGCATGATGCTGAGCTGCTCGGCATATCTGCTACGTATACATAGATAATAAACAGAGAAATGCAGTTTATGGTTATCTAGCCTAGCCTGCTGCTGATATGTTTTTGAAATGCAAATAAGCTGCTCGGCGAGGACTGCATATTACCTAATGCATTCAACTATGGTACATATGAAAGATAAATGATGAATACAATCATGTCAATTAATTAACAAACATGATCAAAACATTATGTGACCAAATCACTCACTCGCTGGACACTTCGTTAGTTACACCTGCACAATCGAATGAGCTTCAATACAAGAGCTGCATGCTAAATGTGTTAATGCTGCACATTTCAACAAGCAAATCGCAGTATTTTTACTCCGTTAGGTGCAAAAATAAGTCTTATTATTTGTGTAGAATAGATGTATATTGTCATAGCATTTATACTGCATATAAACTAAAGCTAAAGAACACCAAAGACATGGAGCTACGACAAAGACATGGATTAAAAGGCAATTTTGGTAAGAAAACATGCCTGATTGCTAATCATTACAATAGATTAGCAGTATATATAGCATTTTACTTTGTGAGTGGATTGGCGACCCGATAAACACTGACATGCTGCTTTCGATCGTGGAGGTGTACCAAATCCCAAAATTGTAATATATTTTTTTATTGATTTTTTGTATTCATTTTTACAATTTATTTTAAAAATATTAATATAGATAAATGTCTTATTATTGCAGTATTATTATTGCAGACTTGTAGAAAAATGTGATTAAAAATGCTAACATCTCATATTATAACAGACGGCTTTTATTCTGCAGTTGAATACTGTAAATATACACTACTGGTCACGGTGGCAGGCCTTTGTGCACTGTCGTGTTTGTGTGTGTGTGTGTGTGTGTGTGTGTGTGTGTGTGTGTGTGTGTGTGTGTGTGTGTGTGCGTGTGAGTGTGTGTTTGTGTGCAGGAGGGGAAGGGGTGGCATAATTAAAATCAAGTCAGTACCTGGCATGGTGGTGGGCTCTGTAGCTGTTCTAAAGGCGATGACGCCGGGCTCGGACTTGCCCTGCTGGTTCTCGGCCACCACGCGGACCTCGTACTCAGTGTTCCAGTCCAGTCCGCTCAGCACCACGTACTCACTACCATGCGGCACGCGGATCTCTGGCTTCCAGTCCGACACGTGCTTCTGAAAACAAAACACATTTATATGAGAAATGTTTTATAGTACATTCACTACTGTGCTTTTCCTTTACTTGTGACCATGTTCAGGGCAACTTTGCCAATTAATATCTTTAATTTCACAATTGAATAATTATCCTTTGAAATGTTAAGCCCGAGTATTTAAAAAAATATCACAGTTGACCTGATACCAAAATAATTAATCACTGCTCTAAAACTGAAAGGTATCTTCATAAAAATGTAATTTAAAAAGGCTAAAACAAATGAACAACTAAATATCACAGTGGGTGTGAGAAAAAAAATATTTTTAAAAAGCAGTTTACCACTTACAACGTAACATTGAAAAGCCAATTTAAAAAGTCATTTTAATAATACATGAACAAATAGCAGCAAGACTTTGGAGAAATGTCAAGTCTGAGAATGTAAAAACAAAGACAAATAATCAAAGATAGTTCTGTCAAAATAATTAATAACACAATGTAACTGCCGCTCTGTTGCCACCTGTCTGCCACTCTCTTCCAGTGCACTCCTTGCTGCGGAGGCAGAGCCGGGAGTTACACACCTGTTGCGAATTACGGCCTGGGCTACTTATGCTCCAGGCCTGCATTACCACATTGCCAGATTGTCCCCTTGCTTACCTGCTCACCGACTCCGGTCTTGCTTTGTCTCCTTGTTCCCTGCTTTCTGGTCGCTATTTGTAAGTACGCATATTCCCTGCTTGGCGTTCTCCAGCTCTGGTCTTTTTCGGTGTTTTGCTCTATATCTTTTCTGCCTGATTCTCGGCAGCACCTTCAGTTCTTAGCATTTTTTGGACTTACTGTTTTTTTTTGGCTTGTAATGGCTTGTAAAGTTTCAGATCATCAAACTAATTTAAATATGAGTGAAATGACATGAGTGAAAACACAACACAACACAAAATGCAGTTTTAAATGTTTTTTTTAAATTATTATTTAGGGAGAAAAAAAAATCCAAACCTACTAATGAGGAAAACATGGAACAGTGGTGAACCTTCCCAGGAGTTGCCCGCCAACCAAAATTACCCAAGAGTGCAGCAACGACTCATCCAAGAGGTCACAAAAGACCCCACAAAAACATCCAAAGAACTTCAGGCCTCACTTGCCTCAGTTAAGAAAGACACTGGGCAAAAACAGCCTGCAAGACAAAAACCACTGCTGAACAAAAAGCGCATTAAGGCTTGTCTCAATTTTGCCAGAAAACATCTTGATGATCCCCAAGACCTTTGGGAAAATACTCTGTGCTCTAACGAGACAAAAGTTTAACTTCCTATTACGTCTGGCATAAAAGTAACGGCGTATTTCAGAAAAAGAACATCACACCAAGAGTAAAATATGGTGGTGGTAGTGTGATGGTTTGGGGCTGTTTTGCTGCTTCAGGACCTGAAACACTTGCTGTGACAAATGGAAGCATGAATTCTGCTGTCTCCCAAAAAATCCTGAAGGAGAATGTCCGGCCATCTGTTGGTGACCTCAACCTGAAACAAACGGGTTCTGCAGCGGGGCAATGATCAAAAACACACCAGCAAGTCCACCTCTGAGTGGCTGATGAAAAACAAAATGAAGACTTTGGAGTGGCCTAGTCCAAGTCCTGACCTGAATCCTATTGAGATGCTGTGGCATGACCTTAAAAAGGCGCTTCATGCTGGAACACCCTCCAATGTGGCTGAATTACAATAATTCTGAAAAGATGAGTGGGCTAACATTTCTCCACAGCGCGCTAAGACAGTGGTCCCCAACACCCAGGCTGCGGCCTGGTACCGGGCCGCACAGAAAGAAAAAATAATTTCCATTATTTAATTTTTTTAATGTTTTATTTTGAAAAGTGGTCGGATTCTCTCTGTTACATCCGTCTCACTTGACGCATGTCCATTGTGCGTGTGCTAACTTTATCTCATGCCGCACAGATAGACTACTACTGTATTTTTACCATTTTTCTTTCACCTCATATTTGGTGTCAAATGCTGATACTATGTGGGAATGCATAAAGGTAAGTTTTGATGACTTTTTGAGTGCTAATATCCACATTTGTCTGAAGTGAATTCATGCTAGCACACTGCCTTTTTCCACACACATCAAACAGCGATAATAATCTCTCTGGAAAAACTTGGCTGGAACTTGAACTGGTGGATGGTGGGTCGGCATTCATTTTGTGCTTTTAATTTGATCTTATTCATGTCTTAGTTTTACACAATACATAATAAATAAGATAAATTAGATCACTATAATGTACGAATGTGTATGAATGATTTTGTGTTCAGTTGTGTTGTCATTGACTACTATTTAATTTAGTTTGATGCACTGCCTCTTTGCTCTGGCTAGCTTTAGCTTTCTTATGTAAGGATTTAGAGGCAAATCACCAATACCCCAAAAATAAGGAAATCTGCATTGATCAATGGGCGCATGCTTGTCACTGACTAATATACATTACATTTGTTTGATGATCTGAAACATTTAAGTGTGTGTGTGTGTGTGTGTGTGTGTGTGTGTGTGTGTGTGTGTGCGAGAGAGAGACTATTACTCTTGCAACAACACATCATCAGTAGGGTAAAACTAACCTGTCTCACAACGATCCATAAAAAAAACCAAAACAACTTTCCGAAAAAATGTTTTCTTTAATATACTCACAGCCTTGTATCGGACCAGGTAGTGCTTAATCGGGGAGCCGCCATCGTCCTGCTTGATCCAATTGACCTTCAGAGAATTACCCTGGTTTTGGATCATGGCCTCCAGTTTCGGGGCGGTAGGTTCTCCTGTGAACAACAAAATGAGAGCAATGTTTCAGAAAGATGTTCGTTGAAATGATTGTCTGAATCCTACCCAATGACCCTGAGCCCTAAATCTAGCCCCAAAAGGGGCATTTGTATACACTTTTAAAATAAATGTCTCTAGTAAAGCTGTTTTTAGGCATCTATATAGTATGAGGACACTCTAACATTGCAAAAGAGCATAGAGAGTTGCATGTGGTATGTGCACACATTTAAATAAGGGATTGGACGTACTACTGCATTAATGCTAATAACAGTTCCGTTCAGCAGGTTTGCTGTCGACTCTACTGTGAAATATCCAGTAAAAATGTGACAATTCCAGCACCTGATGTACACGTGAACGTGCGTCTACTGTGTTTAATAAAGAGACAATGCAGCAAGTCTGGAGAAAGGCAATATACAGAGCCATCTGGGTGCATTGTGGTTAGCGTGACAGAAGCTAGAAGTGAAGGAGACAGCGTTAGAAAAGAGAAGTAGTGGTTAAAAATGGTGGCAGGCAGGAGCTACATTGTAGTTAGCTTGTTTGTTGTTTTCCCTCTGAGGCTCAAACTGAGGTTGTTAGCGAAAGAGAAGAATAAGGTGATCCATGCAGGCTGCGGGGTTTAGTTTGGGTGCTCGGGGCGACAAGACTAAAATATACGGGAGGAACTGTGCGTGGAATTCATTTGGAGGATTTTTGCAGCCTTTTCCGACACACAAATAGTAAAAAAAATGTATTGCAGCTACGACATGGTAGATAGACACGGGAATTGACAAGAATCCAACAGGACGCGATGGCAATGACGCAGACTCATGCAGAATGTTCTCCGAGAATCAACATAACAGAAAAGAACAGGAAGTGGAAGAAGAAGGATGCACATGTCAACTTTCATGCACCAGAAATGACATTAGCCACCCAATCAGCGACAACTACAATTAAAGCGACAACTGATTTTGAAGTTATGAACATTTTTAATCAACAAAACATGAAAATAAAAATAACCAAGCTAATAAAAATAAATGTGTTTTTAATAAAACATTTAATAAAAGAAAAGTAACAAAATGTGTGCTTATTTTTCAAAAAATAAATGTAATAGTATCGTACATTTTAAAAATAGAATACCGTAATTTTCAAGTGTATAAGCCGCTACTTTTTTCTTAAACATTGAACCCTGTGGCAATCACAAGCATACAGGGCACTCACGACGAGCTTGTCAACCCACTGGAAATCTCAGGTCATTACTTAATATAACAGTCTGACTCACAATGTCATCTTACAGAGTATGGTAAACTCATCACACAGAAAATTAACAGTCAAAAGGTATACCTACAAAATATACAATCACGTACTAATACGAGTTTAAAATAAAACTATTTTAAAGTTTTCCCATAATGCATGCAATTTTTTCCAAAGCATTCATTGGTGCCTGCAGGGGAGCTGCAATGACGTCAGCCTCCCTTTGGGCTCCTCTGGGTCCCTCTGTTGGACAGAGGCAGTATTGCAGCACCAACCATCCATTTGCTATGCCGCTTGGGAAATGCTTTGTACAGACAAAATGCATTATGGGAAAACTTGAAAATATATATTTTCTTCAACTTGCATTGGTACTTGTTTGTACATTTCTTAGGTAAACCTTTTGTTAAGTTGCTGTGTGATGAGTTAAGCGTTATTTTGAAAATGACACCGTGAGTCAGACTGTTATATTGAGTAATGACCTCCTGCAATTTCCAGTGGTTTAACAAGCTGGTTGTGTTTTTTTTTTCATAGCTCATGATTGGCTCCTTGTGCATGCCACAATCTGACATTTTATGACATGGACATGTGAAGCTTATAGCCGATATGTTTTTTCCTCTAAATTTAGTGGGTGCGGCTTATACACCAGTGTGGCTAAAACACCACGATTTACAGTAATAATAAAAAGACAAATAAATATATTAACAACTTTCAACATGAAAATAAATACATAAATAATAAAATAAGTGTTTATTCAAATAAGCATTCGATTTTAGTTTTATGTATTTTTCTATAAACTACAAATTCCATAAAATATATATTTCCATTTAAAAACAAAACAAATAATATATTTCAAAATATATTTAAAACATAAAAAAACAAGAATAATAATGTATTTATTTAAAAATTGTCAAAAAAACATGTAATTTCTAAATAACAATAAAAACACAAATACATAGTTATTTGTTATTGTTATTATTATTATTATCTATTTACTTTTAACTCGTTTGTTAAGGTCACATTTTCTGAGCATCTCATATTGACAGAAACAGTTCAGAGGACATTCAGTTGTGACAAAAAGACTATTTGCTGATGACTGCACTATTATCAGAATGCATGTTGATATGAATATTTAACACGATTCCACATGGGGAACCATTTAGCATGAATTGTAGCAATGGTAATGGGTTATATATAATATATATATATATATATATAATGGATGCAATTCCGTTCGGAATGATTCAGAAAAACACTAAAACTGTGTCTAATCTGTCAAATGCCCTCTTAAAAGTCTTTTGGTGGGTCGAGAAATGATAAGCAAAAGTTACCTTCTGTTGGCCAGCGATGTCGATCATCAGCACCATGCAAGAGCCACATGTCAAAGTCACATGATGTACAACCACATGATTGGTTGAGGGGATGGTAAATACAGGTGGGTGGTGGGCGGGGTCGGAGTCGAGGAAAACATACAGAACAGTTTTGAAATGATGAAAATGTCCAAAAAAACCCACACATAATGAACACAACAACAAAAACAAACACATCACAATACTGTACATGGGTAAATACAACACAAATGACATGAAATTATCACTGAATTACATACAGAAAAAAAAAGATTGTTGACATGAGACGCTTAGGGAATGTGACCTTGTAAAACCATCATGTTTGCGTGGTGTGGTCAAGTTGATTGCAGCTTTATGCCACGGCTGACTTCTTTCATCTTTCACAACATAATAGTAGGCTTTTTACTGCAGTAAAAGACCTAAAAATGCATCAGGCGTCCCTGGGAAAACAACACATACTGATTTGTTTCATATGCATGGAATGTGCGTTTTTAAGTATTACACGTGTTTACGATAACAGATGTTAGATGACGGATACAATGAGATTAAATTGCGATATACGATACGTTACACTTTCTTCCCAATACGATACCAACAGAGCTCAGTATTGCTGATACCAATATCAATATTTTGGTGGCAAAACATGAACTGCGAAGATCCATCCATCCATCCATCCAGACTTCCCGATCTCCGGCCACCTGTTCCAGTTCCACCAGCAGAACACCAAGGCGTTCCCTGACCAGCTGTGAGACATAATCTCTCCAGCGTCCCTCCTCAGTCTGCCCTGGGACCTTCTCCCAGCTGGGCATGCCCGGAACACCTCATGAGGGAGGCACCTCAACTGGCTCCCTCTCGATGTGAAGGAGCAGCAGCTCTAATCTGAGCCCCTCCCGGATGGCCCATCTCCTCACCCTATCTAACATATCTTAGGGTGAGCTCAGCCACCCTAAGGAGGAAACTCATTTCGTCCGCTTGTATCCGTGATCTCGTTCATTCGGTCATGGCCCAAAAATCATGACCATAGGTGAGGTTTGACTGGTAGATCGATAGATTGACTGGTAACAATGGCACTTCACCATGACGGTCTGGTACAACAACCACATTACTGTAGAAGCTGCGGCAAGCCGCCTGTCAAAGTCGCACTCCAACCTTCCCTCGCTCGTGAACAAGACCCTGAGATACTTGAACTCCTTAACCTGGGACAAGACCTCACTCCCAACCCGAAGTGTGCAATCCACCCTTTTCCGATTGAGAACCATGGCCTCAGATTTAGAGGTGCTGAGTCTTATCCATACTCAGTTGCAAATCGCCCCAGCTAAATGTCATAACCTGATGAGGCTATCAGGACCACATCATCTGAAAATACCAGAGACGAGAGCCGAAGGCCCCCAAGATGGGCCCAATGTCTTGGTTGTGTCACGAAATTCTGTCCAAAATAATAATGAACAGAATCAGTGACAAAGGGCAGCCTTGGTAGAGGCCAATGTTCACAGGGAACAGGCACCAATCCTGTACTCCCAGGGGACCCACCATAGGACACCACAAGGGACACGGTTGAATGCCTTTTCCAGGTCCACAAAGCACATGCAGACCGGCTGAGCAAACTCCCATGTACCCTCTAGTACCCTTGCAACGGTGTAGAGTTGGTCCAGTGATCCGTGACCAGGACAAAAAACACATTGCACCTCTTGTTGCTGAGGGTCGATGGCCATACCCGTCTCTCCAAAACTCTGGAATAGACTTTCCTAGTGAGGCTGAGGAGTGTGATCCCCCCATAGTTGGAACAAACCCTCCGATCACCTTTCTTGAAAGGTGGGACCACCACCCCAGTCTGCCAATCCAGACTTACTCTTCTCGACTTCCAAGTGATGTTTAAGAGACATGTCAACCAAGACAGTCCCTCAGCATCCAGAAACTTGAGAACTACCAATATCAGTTGTTAAAACCAAATAGCATAATTACGTATGTTATGCTTAAATAGATGCTTATCCTTAACTTCTTTTTAAATATAAAAAAATGCTGATCAAACAATATTTAGCCTGATATATTATACTGATACAGTATAATACAAGCTTTTAAATATGTTTCTTATCATTTACCATTTTTGGAAAGTAGAGCTAATAAGATAAAATAAAACATTAAGACATAAATAAGACGTGTTTGTTGCTTTAAACGTGTTCCGGTGCGAAGGGAGCTCAATGCGGGGAGGACATGAAGTGACGTCGGGGTTTCAGAGTTGAGTTTTAGCTTGGCGTGGGTTACGGCCACAACAGTAACCCATGGTCAGGATTATTGTGCCTGTTTTGAGATCATTCAAACGTGCAAAAAAAGCTTGTTGTTCCAGCAATCACGTGTGGTGCTTGTGTGTCTCATCTACCATTACAGTAACATTATTGACACCTAGTGACCAGCTTTCTACAGCATTACTACAGCTTTCATCACAACATCTTTGAATGTGTCCTCTGAATGCCTTATATTTGTACAGGTATTTTACTTAATTTAGCTATTCTTATGTTTGAAAATGCTTAACTTAAAAAAAAAAACGCACAATTTGCTTTAATAAGCATATAAAAACCGTGAGAGAGAAGCTGCGAAATTCAAAGCACGAAGTGGCGAGGGATATACTGACTTCATACATTTATACTAATTACTTGCTCATACATAATTTTGCACAAAAGCACTAAAAAGTACTTCTGTGATACCATTAAGAGTCAATAGCCATTTTTCAAATTTATCACTAGTGGCACCCCTATGGGTTGTGGTGGAAATGCTTTGGAAGACATGCTAGCAAACCTGAAATACAGATATCCTTCAAGTTGTATAATCATTAGACATATTATCTCATGGACACTTAGCTGCTAAGTCCCGCCCCATTTTGCTGGATGGCGGCCATGTTTTTCACCCAATCTTGTTCAAACTTTACACGCACGTGCTTGTCAGTCCGCTAAAGGTGTGTACCAAATTCGGTGGTGATTCAGCAACATACCCTAAAGTTACAGTGGGTGCTTTATAGAGCTATGTGAAAAATGTCAAGTCAATCCGACTTATGAGTGTTAATAACAGGGCCACCATGTGGTGTATTTGTCAGAAAATCATATTACAGGAAACACACTAAGGGGTGCAAGTTTTGAGAAATGTTCTCCCTTTTTTGTGCAGCGGTTCAGGAGTAGAAGACTTACACCATAGGGTGTCCTAGTTTTTTTTCACTTGACAGTAGCTAAAAGTAGATTAATTCTAACTGCTTCTCTCCATCACACATCTCCCCAAATGTGTGAAAATATCAATATTGTAACGTAAAAATCTATACCACAATATGGGGAACCTAGTTATTGCTAGTATCTTTATTTAGGTATCAACCTGCTCATCATATAATCCGCCATACAGTCATAGGGAATGTAAAGAGCGGTGGAAAAGGGGGAAGTGTGTTAGCATTTTGAAGGTTGTTCTTGTATCACCCGTGCTATCTCAGACAAAAGTTTGAACAACAGTCTATAATATTATATGTGGCAAAAAGTTAAGAGAATCCCCTCAAGCGGCATTCTTGGATTGTCCTGTCAAAGTCCGACTCGCACCCAAACACGTCAATACTGACCCATATCGATACATCAGCAGCATTGTTATCAATCAGCACCCACGAGCTCACTCATCTCTCTTGTAATTATGCTCGCAATCACACACTGCCTGCAGGATCGTCACTTCCGTCGATAACATCATCCATTTGGAACTAGATGGCTAGGCGAGGCATAGCCTCTTGGCAGTATTAGATCCATACATTCGGGGATTTCAGCTTGGAACTCCAGCTGTTCAACTGGTAATGTCAAGATTAGCGTTGAATTTTATATAGATACCGTGCAAAAGTCATCGGTAATGAGGAAGTTATTTAGACAAAAAAAAAAACCACTATTCCATTAATGCAGGGGTGTCCAAAGTGCAGCCCGGGGACTTTATTGGCCCGTGACACATTCTAGAAATATAATTTAAGAAGAAAACAAACACAAAAAAATTAATTAAAAAACAGCAAAAATGAAAAAAAGCAGTCATTTTACAATAAAGTACAAATATTATTAAACATTTGTAAAAAAAAAAAAGTTGCAAAAAATTTTAATCTAACAAGAAAAAGTCACAATTTTACGAGAATAACGATGTAATATGAAGAAAAATAACATCACTGTAGCAGCGTAACGTTGATACAGTAGATAGATACAGTAGACGTTATTTTTTTAAAGTCCTAATATGAGAAACAAACAAAACAACAAATTAAGGTGTAATTTTTGGAAAATGAGGTTGGGAAAAAAGTGACAGTATGTCACGAGATTAACGCCAATATATTAGGGAAATGAAGTCAAAAATATGAGAACAAAAATTACAAGAAGAAAGGTAAAACTGTCAGAAATAAACTCATTCCCTGCACTTGCCCTCCTCTCCAAAGGGAGGCACTGAACATTTAGATCCCCAGCACCAGTCTCAGTGGGACCCGCCCACTTCCTGGGATGCCTCCTATAAAGGGGCCGTCCAGACTAACAATCATACTTTTGTCCTTGGTTCCGAACAAATGCCATGCGTCTATTGAAACCACATCAATGTAAGTGACATCTACAATGTGCTGATGTGATACTTTATTTGTTGTTTCATTCATTTGCTCTAATATGACCTCAGTTGATTTGAAATATAATACCTTTTGATACTTTATATTACTGAATGTTGTTTTCTGTTCTTGTCTAGAACCATGGCAAACTCAATTTTATTTCAAAATAAACACTTGTTAATCCAATTGAAAACATTTCCTGGTGGTATGTGGCTCCAGTAGAACTCCATTATTTCCAACAAAAACAGTTGGAAAATGCAAAAAAACAAAAACAAACAAAAAACAGCAAAAATGGAGAAAAAAAAGCATATAGCAAAGTTCATAGTAATAAGGGTTAGGGTTAATCTTTTTCACCTACGTATATCACAAAGTTGAGAAAAAAAAGTTGTTTTTTTCTTGAAATATATATATACAGTATATATATAATGTTACAAAATATCAACGTTGCATCCTTTCATTTTTCACTATGTTGCCCTTGCTGGAAAAAGTTTAGACACCCCTGCATGAATGGAAGTGTCCACCCGCCTGTACTGTCATCCTGCATGAACCAAGAGTAGCATGCTAACAAGCAATGAGACAAACAAACACAATTACGAAAACAAAATTCCAAAATGTGTTATCGTATGTTTCAATTTGAGTTGGACCTTCTGAAATAAATTAATGATGCTAACCAAGGTTCCACTCAAAATAGAATGTATTAATAAAGAAAACTGTAATAGACCCAAAGGCTTTTGTGTGGTTCATTACATCGTCCAATGACAGCAGCTAGCGTACGATGCCACTAAAAAAATTGGAATCCCAGTCCATCGGTCCAGGAGGTGTCCCTCAAGATTTTTTTTTTTTTTTTCCATTACTGACATAAGTGAACACAAGTACATTTGAATGTGTAGTGGCTCTACCTAGTGGTGGAGCTGGTGAACTATAATTTCATTTGTCTTCACAAAAAAAAAAAATAAAATCATACACTGACTTGTTACCCTGAATCTGATACATGTCGGCCAGATATCATGCTATCACAAACAAATCCAATGAGGTTCATTTGGTCTATCATTAATACATTCTAAACAGGTTTTTTTTCAGACCAGAGTAGTTTTTCATACCTGACAGTCAGGTATGAAAAACTAGCTCAATCTGGTCTGAAAAAAGAACAGTTTAGAACAAACTCTTAATGTTATATTCATTCCAAGTGACGAAAAACCTTCAACGTGCAAATTGTCATACTTTGGTTTCAGCGCAGTTGGTAAATCCAATTCATTGACAGTTCACTCCGTGACCATAGCAACGATAAAATCAACACTACAGGCAAGTTAGGGGTGATACCAAGCACACTGCACAACGAGCGATACTCACTAAGCGGCATACTGGTGGTGACGATAAGGGCTGGGGCCTCTGATGTAGCTAGAAGATGGTAAGAATATGATTATTTTTTGGGGGGCGGGGAGTCAGTTTCTTCCAATGCGATCAAAAAGCCTGATTTTAGCATCTATTAGCACGTTAGCATGCACGGCACTTTATATCATTAAATATCTTAATTATTGATCCAACTGTACAGGAGATACTATATATAGATTATATGGATATTTTTTTCTGAATTACAATGTTTATACAGTCAAACCTGGCCACTTTTGCCGTTTCCCTTTAGTGGCCGCTATAAGCAGGTGGCCATTATAGACAGGTTGGTGGCCATTTTGAATTTGTGCGCACATATTAACATGTCTGTGATTAGAAGCTTTTGTTTGCATATACATATAATTATACTGTTACATGTTGACCAGTAGAGGGCACTGTGGGCCTGCGGATAAAAGTTGTAAAGAACTAGGCTTGTTATTCTACACCACCCACAGAACAAAGCTGTGACGTGAGTCTCTCCTTCCCCACAACAAGCGGCATTACAGTATTGACCAGTGCACATTGTCTCACACCAGGAAATAAACGGTGTCACTGTCTGCATCAAGCTCCAAAGAAGACGGCTTTTTTTTATGTGGAACTGACAGTTTGTGTGGATCTTGTGAATGATTGTGACTGAGCTAGGACTCAGTAATCAAAGTCTACACACAACGGCTTCATTGATTAAAAAAACAAAACTTTTTCGTGCATGAAGCTTCTGCTTGAGTCGGTATTTTGGCCGCTATATGCGGTCAGATATTGACCAAGGGATACAAAATGGGTGGCTGCTGGCCACATTAGACACCGCTATACACCGCTATACACATTTTCTGTGGGGGATTTTTCAGTGGCCGCTATAGGCAGGTGGCCGTTATATACAGGTGGCCGCTAAGACCGGTTTGACTGTATTTGGGATATGCCGATCTGGGTTTTATGCTACCGATTCCAATACCAATCATCCATGAGTGAAATCGGCCGATACTGATACCGATCACACAGACTAACTGTACATTTTTCAATTTCTTTAAATTATTAGCTGTCGTTTGACATCGTGAGACTCGAAAACTCACCATACTCCGTCAAGTATTTGCTCTTCAAATGCTGTACTAAATGAAAGCTTTTTAAAATGCTACCCCGGCGAGGTATTTTTCATAGCATGTTTTGAATGGTGCAAAATTTATGTCACTATATATATCATATTTATATCACAAGTTCCACACAGCAGACGTTTGTTTTGAGGTTGGCACGCCTAAGCAATGTGAAGGAAAGTGGGCGGGGGACTATCGCTACAGGTTGTAGGCTGCAGTAGTCCGAGCCGGAGGTGATTGGCTTTTGTGATTGGCGTTGAAAGGCATTTATCGACATATGCCGATCGCATGCTTTTTCACGGAAAGTGGCCGATCGATCGGTGCATGCCTAGTTTATATGTATTACTTTATCAATGTAAACATTTGTATCTATTAACAAAATAAATGTATATATGTTCCTAATACAATTTTGACAATAGAGATTAAGGGGGAGGATTAAAAATTATATTTAAGTATACTTGATATGTATTTTACTGACATAATTGTATTATTTAATTACACCATATTAAATTATATACGTATAGTTAAAACAATACATTAATACAGGAGTGTCCAAAGTGCAGCCCAGGGGCCATTTGAAGCTATCGGCTATTCTTTTATTGACCTGTAGCATTCTAAACATTTAATTCAACAAGTAAACTAAAAAAAAATAATAAACAACAGCAAAAATGGAAAAATCAGCAGTAATTTTACAAGAATAAAGTTGAAATCTAAAGTCTGCATTTTATGCGAATGTCTTAATATGAGGAAAAATAACAAAATTTTAGTAGCATAAAGTTGAAATAGTGAAGAAAAAAGACGCTATTTTAAAAATCCTAACACTATGAGAAAAAACATAACAGATAAAAGCTGTCATTTTTTGGAAAATTAGGTTGAGGAAAAAGTTCAAATTTTACAAGAATAAACTCAAAATATTATAGGAATAAACTCATATTATGAGAAGAAAATTTACAAGAAGAAAGTTGGAAAAAAAAACCAGCAGCAGCACAAAAAAACATGTGATTTTATGAGGATAAATCCAAAATATTCAGAGAAAAAGGCCTTACTCTAACGAGAAAAAGTACCAATTTTACAAGAATAAGCTTGTAATATCAGAAAAATGTCATTTCAGTAGCGTAGAGTTGAAATATTAAAGAAAAAGATGTTATATTTTAGAAGTCGTAATTTTATGAGAAACAAACAAAACAAAATAGTTGTCATTAAGTTATGAGAAAATTTATGAAGATTATTAGATAAGAATGTTTAAATATAACAGCAACAAATTGGAACAAAAAAGAGCAAAGAGAAGGGTTGATATGGATAATAGGCTTTTTCACCCATATTACAAAGCTGAGATGCAGATTTTTCTTGAAATACATATAACTTCTTAGCACATTTTTATAAAATATCAAAGTGGCCCTTTGCATCCTTTGTTTGTTCACTATGTGGCCCTTGCTGGAAAAAGTTTGGACATCCCTGCATTCAAATAAAATAAATTACCAAAACAATAATTACAATAAAATGAATAATAATACAAATACATTTAATTGTTTTCATTTTTTAGACACCAAATACCCAACTATGAACGGTGTTTCGAATCAAGGGTACAAAAACAGACTTGACTTGAACGTCTGTACTATGCAAAGTTGAGCCATAAATTTATCACAAAAATGGGATACATTTTTTAAAGCGAGAGGACTGCAAAAGAGGACTGAAAATAAATGAAATCCGTATTCGAGTGCTAACGAGAAGGAGAAGGTCTTTATATGCAATGCTTAAGAGGGAGATTCAAATGGCAAGCCTTTAACATTATGAGCACTTCCTTATGATAATACACCTCTGTTCCCAGTAGTGTATACCTCATTTGAAGACCTTGCTAAACACTAACGAGCTGAAATTGCTGCAGTGCACAAGCGTGACTTAATTTGTACTACAGAATTTTTTTTTTTGTAGGGAATGAAGGGAGGGTGCGCTAAGTACTACGCTAGAGGCTACAACTCTCTCAGATCAATCTATCACGCTGCTTAACAAACCTGAACCCGCCGCATTAGAGAAATGGAATGGAATGCCATCGGGAGAAATAGTGGTGTGACATTGGGGGCGAATGAATTACGTGGAATGTTCTTCTCATTCGACACTATTGAAGCTTGTTTTCGAGGGAAAAGGGAGGAAAACTAAAACAGACGTAGGAAACTTACGTGTGAAAGAAAAGCCTGAGAGGTCCGATGGAATAACAACAGATGGAAACCAGCGTGAGATACAGACAACAAAAAAGAAGAAGAAACAAAGACAATGAAATGAGAATGAAAGAAAATGACTTCGCGTGGCGACACCGATGGGAGAAGTACAAAATTTTTGGCGAATTACCAACGATGGTTATGAACAGAACAGATGAATCCAAGACAACACAACATTTTTTTTATGAGGAATGTCCAACGGGAGCCTGGGAAAACTCAGTGGAGCGATACGTTTAAAAGACCCAAAGCAAGAACTTTAGATACAGTACAAGATAGAATACTCATATGTAGTCTCTTGAAACTACAAAAAAATAAAATGAAATAAAACCTCGACTCAAAGAAAAGAAAGTTATGAAGTGGCGGTCAAAAAGCAATCACAGATAACCGAATTTTGTCGCTCAGTTGTTTGTATTAAAGGGACCGTATGCAGCTGCCTATACGGCGCCAACATGCCAACATATAAATAGCATTCTATCCCGCATCTTTATGCTTTGGGGCTAGTACGTAAAGCCATGCCCGACATAACACACTCACACGCACTAGTTGTTTGTTGTCACCTAATAATAGCAAACGTTCAGCTACTAACATTAGCTATCATTGACTGCATAGCCAAGCATAACCACACAATGACTTCAAATTGCCAAATTGTTGGTCGCTTCTCTGAGACTGCTTTGAATGTAAGTGTGCGTACTACAGACACATACGTTGTCCATGAACGTTAGTTATTTACTTCGTGCCAAATGGAAATTTAGAAAAAAAATTACACAGCTTAATTCATAATTGTGAAAAAAACTGTTTTGTGGAAGCTGTTATTTTAAACCACTATTGATAACATATGCTAGCCGGCGAGAAAGTTGCATGCAGTCCCAAGGTTATGATGATAGTCAGCATCGACTGAAAAGTAACACTTCAAGTCAAATAACATAAGCTAACATTTTTCCACTTGGCAAGAGATAAAAAACATCGTAACTTTTGGGTAATCCTGGAAAATACGTAAAAATGCATGCAATCAAGTGCCACTCGAGGTCGCCAAAACAACAGCAAGCCATAGATTGACATAAGCGATTAGAGATAAAGCAGAATTTTGTCACTGAATTGTTCGTAATAACAAGGCTAGTGTAGTCATCGTCGTCTTGTATATTTAGAGGCATAATACATCGCACTACTGGGCAGAAGCCAGCAGAGTGTGCTGAGAAGTAGTGATGAGGCGACGTATTTTTAGCAAAAATAAATGAATAACTCGTAAATACCGCAGTTAGTTAAAACACAACTGGATGTATTTTGATTTGCACTAATACTGCTTGAATGGCATTGCACCACAATCTTTTGACCCAGCATTTACGTAAAAGTTAGCGATGACTTCAGGAGTCTACGTAGCCGAGCTCAGTACTGTAGGTACGTAACTAAGTGTCAACGGGTACATACGGACTGGCTTGGTCTTGAACGTGCTGGTCGGGCTGCTCTCGCCTTCGCCTTTGCCATTGATGGCGGACATCTTGATCTCATAGGTGGTCTCTGGCTTCAGGCCCGCAATGGTGATCCGGGTCATGTCTATTGGAGAAGAGTTATTCGAAATACATTTTTAGTTTCAATATCAAACAAAATGGTGACAAAATGGCGACAAAAAAACGACTAAAGTGAAAAAAAGTTGGTGGTTTGACATTTGGGGAGCTAATAAAAAACAGTGGAGCGACTAATTCATTCATTCATTGACACTCATTAAGTATACGTGCCAAATATGTTTCGGTCTGAGAAATGTAATAACGGACCTGTGCATTTACTTGTACGAAACAGTGTTTAATTTAGCGGATTTTGTCCGGAAATTCCTCGCAATACACTCATGATCAAAATTTTAAGACCAGTTGAAAAATGTAAATGATTTACATTTTTCACTGTTGGATCTTAAGGAGGTTCTAAGCAGGGCTTCAAAATGCAAAAAGAAGAATGGGAGTGAGACAAAAAAAAATGTTTTGAGTAAGCAATTTATTGCAAACAAGCATAAAAATGAAATAGGCTGTTCTTGAGCTGATCAAAAGTTAAAGACCACAGCCTTTAAACGCTTGAATCTTGGCAAAAATGTTGATTCAATCTCATTTTCTGTCAGATTCACACTGTCATGATCTATTGATGGCAAAGGCAAAAAAGCTTTCTCTCTTTGAACGCTGTCGGATTGTTGAGCTGCACAAGCAAGGCCTGCACAAGCAAAATTGGACAACTTCAAAGATCCTGAGGGTTATGGAACAAAAAAGTCAAGCGGTAGACCCCAAATAATGTCACCGGCCCTAAGCCGGAGGATCCCACTGGCTGTCCGTCAAGACACGGGACCATCCTTGCTCCAAATGAAGGTTGTTACTTGTGCAGTCCAATGACCATCAGACGGCATTTGGGAGAGAAGGTATTTTTTAGAAGAAAAAACGTCTTCAAAGGCCTCGTCTCCTTCAACGCCACAAAATTGCCCATTTGGAATTTGCACAAGAGCACCAAACATGGGACACTGAAAGGTGGAAAAAAGTTGTATTCTCTGATGAGGAAAAAATATAACCTTGATGGTCTGATGGCTTCCAACGTTACTGGCATGACAAGGAGATCCCACCTGAGATGGCACAGTGGAGGGGGCACCATCATGATCTGGGGTGCTTTTTCCTTTAATGGAACGATGGAGCTTCAGCTTGTGCAGGGGCGTCAAACAGCAACCTGTCTATGTGGAGATGTTGCAGGGGGCATCCCTCAACATTTGGTGATGGATGGCAAGGATTACAAAAATGGACATCAGTTCCAGACAGTGAATGCTCTCCGTGAAGCCATCTTCACCACCTGGAGCAACATTCCCACTAGCCTCCTGGAAACACTGGCATCAAGCACGCCCAAAATACTTTTTCATATGATTAACAAGAATGGCACAGCTACTCATTACTGAGTCCTTTTTTGAACATTCAGGGGGTTTTGGAGGTTTTTTTTGAGCTATGGTCTTAAACTTTTGATCAGCTGATGAACAGCCTATTTCACTTTAATGCTTGTTTGCAATAAATTGCTTAATCATTTTTTTTTCTGTCTCACCCACATTTCTTGTTTTTGCATTTTTAAGCTCTACTTAGAACCTCCTTAAGATCCAACAGTGCAAAATGTAAATTATTGCAATTTTTCAACTGGTCTCAACATTACTATGATGATATTGTGTTATAATTATGTGTAAATGCTTTCAGATATTGAAATGTGTAAAGAAGAAAATGAATGGACAACGATCGTCCTGTGAACGATATTGTAACTTTTAATAAGGCAACAGTCCTTAAAAAATTAATTTTGTTCTTGGATTGTGGTGTTGATGGTGTTGGTATTTAATGGTAAAATGAGTGTAGTAATGTAGTGTGTTGAATAAAAGCTTCATTGCTCTTAACATTTGTTTCCCCGGGAGGAATGTTTGTTCAAATGAACAAGTCAACAAGTCGTACACAAACACTTAGCACCAGTCCGATTGGGCGTTCCAGTCGAGAGAGGCCGTCATGTCTCTGTGTGGAATATTAAATTGAGTCGACAGAGTTTGGCCTTGAGGCGAATCAGCCTTTTTGTTTTAATGATTGTCAATTGTAAATTCTAAATGTCTTTCAGCAGAATGCACTGGCCACAACATTAGGCACACCTGCACAATCTAAACAATTTGGCCTTCAAAAAGACAATAATGTTGACTTTGATGGACATTGTTGTGTCCACTAAGAGTAAGGGTGCTTTGAGTGTCTGGCAGTACTTCTTTCAAACATGTGGTGGCAGTCCTGCTTTGTACCACTAAAAAACATCTAGCAGGAGCCGGAACAGAATACCTGCGTCATCTCTAGAAGAAAGCCAGGAACCTTAAGGATGATTTATTATTATTATTTATTACGATGTCATCTGCATTTTGTCACACTGAAATGACTGCAAAGCACCGATTGGGGGTTTATTAATTCAATTAAAAAGTGCTTTTGGGACCTTCTTAATACTGAATGAATGAATGTCAGAAGTACATGATACAGTATACTACAATACAACACACAGTCCTCAGAGTACTTGTGTTTTTTTGCTTACTGCATCGCTTTACATGACAGGTGGCTCTCAGGCCCGCGAGCTGACAGCAGCCAGCCTGTCAAGCCGCTGACAGATACGCCCCATGCGGCAAACAGGACAGGAAGCAGCCAGATATAAGAGCTACCGAGCCTCGGCGGGGACGGGGCTATTATCTGGAGGCCCTGAGCCGACTGTCATCTCAGCCTCACTGTTGTTGGCCAGACGTCAGCTGCAGCGCTGTCATGTTTGGATTAGCTCCTGGTGATAGCTCAAGTGTTATCTGCCCTTACTTCACTGGCGTAGAAGATTTGGGAACAAAAAAAAAAGACTGGAATAATACATTTTTGTCCACATATCCACAGAATGTTGACATATGGCAAGCAGGGTGGAGAGAGGGGAGCTTTTCTCCCAAAAACACTAAAATGCATCATGCACTGCCATAATATCACATTAATTTACATTAAATGTAAATTTACATTTACATTAAAAATACTATAATAAATGGTGTGCCTGCTTTATTATAAATAAAATATTATACTCTAACTCTTAAGTTTATATTAAAAAAATGGCACTCACCCAAGTAAAAAAAAATCCAAAATTAATCTAATTTGAGCACTAGAGTGTTCCCCACTTTCTGCATATGCCTCAATTTTCACAAGTCATGCATTATTCACTGATAAACCACGCACAATGTGAAACAAATAAGATAAAATTAATAAAAAAACTAATAATTACAAAAAAACGATCAGAAGGTCCCCTAACTCATGAAAAATCCTTCTTATCTTTTGCATGGATTGTACTGTACAGTCATCCCTCCTTTATCATGGTTTATTGGTTATCACTGATCGTGATAAGTGAACCAACCACAAAACAGCAATGGTTTATTAATTAATGCATTTTTGAAAAACCATGATAGACCAAAGCAGCGAAATTCGAAGCACAAAGTGGCGAGAGATGACCAGATATTTAGTCATTTGGGGGCCCAAGGCAAATCTAGTCATTGGGGACCTCCCCATCCTTTTTTTTTTATTATATTATTTTTTTTTCTACTAACAAGTGTGAATAGCTATTTCCTGAGCTGGATAAAGATACACTCACATCTTTATGATGAAAAGCGTCACTCTCAGCTTCATCTCAAACTACAGCATCATCGGCTGACACTGACAGTAGCGGTGGTGCTGCCTTTGTGTGTCTACTTTGGTGCGACTGTGAAAAAAGTTGACACCTTCGGTAGTTTTGATAAAATCGGTTTGTTTTCCTCTCCCCTTGTTGTCTTTTCTGCTCCACTGGGGAAACTCTGTGTCGACAAGTTTGTTTCACTCCCGTCTTCCGGAATTAATCTGTACATTTGCAGTAACATGGAATCGTCCATTGTATGCAAAATTAGGGGTAGCGGTGAAAATGATCAAGATAGATTATGCATTTGGATGTAGTTTTAAGCACATGAAGTAAGACTAAAACAGTAATATGTACTTTAAATTGAAGAAAAAAAATCAATAATCAGTTTTTATGAGATGTTTGGAGGCCCCTGGAAATCGACGGGCCCTAGGCAATTGCCTGTGTTTGTCTAATGGTATGACTGGGATGACTACTTCTACCACAGACCCTTAAAAGTTCTCCTCGCTTTAGTTCTAGCCAAGAAATTGACAAATAAACTGCCTCCTGCTGGTTGGGTTAAGATGTGTGACTCACCCTCCGTGGCACTGTACTCCATGGTAGTCCAGTCCTGGTGCCACTGCTTGCGCCACACGAGGCGGTACTTGATGAGGGGCACTCCGCCGAAGGAGTCTGGCTCGTCAAACTCCACCACGGCCGAGCTGGAGAAAGGCTCCACCTGCTGGATCTCCGGCGAGGACGGCACCTCTGCGACACACGAGGTAACTTTGAGGGTGGAGGCCGATCGTTTGATGACAATGTACTCTCTCTAATGTGAGCAGAGCCCTCACATTTCTGCAGCCATTTTATTAAATCTTTTCAAGAGACAATGCTTTAGAAAAATGTATAGACTTATATGTATATACAATATATAATTTAACATGTGCTGCCTTTAAGTCAAAGTGGGGTGGTGTTTGTCTTTTTTGGCAACACCTAGCGGTTGCAATAATTCATTGTGTTGAGCTTGTCACACAGTTAGGCACCTAAATTGAATGATACTTTCTAATACGCTTCTGCCTGGGAGACTATATGTCTGTAAGTAATGTGCAACTATCTGATAACTGTGTGGATTGAGAAAGGTGGTATTTTAGACAGCAGTATTGTTTAATTAAGACACTAATTATGTCTATCTTAGAGATTGTAGTATGAGTCAGACACTGACTCACTAAATGCGCACGTATGAATTTCAGTCTATTTTGTGAAAAAAAAAGGTTTTCGTGTTAAAATACGGCTGTTTGATATGTTTCTACGCACCTTCTTCGAGAACTAGGTAGCTTTTGTATTGAAAAAATAGGCTTACTTCAGCTTCTTGACTCCTTGTTGGTGTAAACATTGTACTCACTTCTGTAATAATTACTTCTTGCCAAATACCCATTGATTTTTGATGTACGATAGCGCTCTGATCCTTCTTGAAATCAAGATAAACTGCTAACTTTCACCTCATACTCCATGTCCAAGTGTCTCACAGGCATGTCATCATGGAAAATACACTGTGAAGCCTCTTTAAGAGGCGTCTTTGATCTCTTTAGCTGCTTTTGGTCTGCAGGCAACCCATAGAGAGAGGAAAACGGCATTATGTTCCACTGGTGTTGCTACCACACTTAACTTAATACCGACTTCATCGTGTTTGGTCAAGGTCCTGCACAGCCTCCCCGGTGGCCGCTGGAGGAACATTGCTCAACGTGGAGCGCTGCCACGTCCAATCCATTACAACGAGCGTCCCAGTGGGTTTTTCAAGTCGAACAGTAAATCATCATGTCACAATGCATTTTAAGCCAACCCTCACTCCTTATTGGCTGTCCTTTGTAATGTTGTGTTTTATCGGTAATGTCTAATCTGTATTGGGTGAGATCAAACAGCCTACACAGCCATCCATGTTCTATCGTGCTTTGGAAATATGGGAGTACCAGCCATTGCCTCTGATAGACGATTGTCGCAAATTCCCATCACACAGCTTGCAGTAGATAGAGAATTTGGTCACTAATTTTGGGAAATTGCCCAAACTTGAGGTAAGATGTGTACAACTTACTGGCTGATTCTACAGCTCACACACTGAGGAAGTAGTCACAGATTTGTTGCATTTTCACTACATTAAGAAGTAATGTCTGCATATGAATACTCTTGTATTTAGGTGCAATGTTGGAGAAGTGTAGGTGCAATATAGTAGACATTTTCAACACCATGGGTGAAAATGACATTTGTGTCACTCAATGATTTAGTGAAAAAGAGAGATTGGTTGTCTTATATTTGGGTCAATGCATTACAAGTAGGGCTGTCAAATGATTAAACATTTTAATCAGATCAATCACCATTTTTAAATTAATTAATCGTGATTAATCACCACTAGCAACTGTCTCTAAAATATGCCCATTTTTACTGTATTTAATGAACAGAAAGATAAATGATAGAACAGGATTACACATATTTGTATGTATTAACAGCTCCAAATGAAGTCAATATGTCAATCAAGCTAAAAGATACCATACAAGTCTAAAAATCTATTAGTCTAACACTAGTCTCTTTAAAAGTAGCAGAGCATTTGAATCACACTTTAAACCGTGTTATTATGAGCAATGAGGGGTTGCGTTCAAGACATCACATAATTTAAGGTAAATGTACTTGTTTTCAGTGTACAGTAGTACCTCGCATAACATAAACCTCCTTTTACATAAATTCCACTGAACATAAAGAATTTATGAAAAGTTTTTGCTTCATATTACAGAAGAAATTCCATATAACATAAAGCGTCAAGTCAGTGCAAGTCTTTTTTTTTTTTTCAATCAACTTTATTAATGCCTCAAGTCGGTGCAAGTTCAGACTAACACTTGGTGACGCCTTCTGACGCATCACACTCTCATTGGCTGATTTTCGGGGCACCGCCTCCGCTCTCATCTCATTGGCTGATTATCGGGGCACTGCCTACGCTCTCATCTCATTGGCTGATTATCGGGGGACCGCCTACGCTATACGGCATGTACGTGAGTTTGTGTGAGAGACAGGCTGGTCCCTTCAACCTTCCTCTTCGTAGTCCCCCTCAAACTAACTTAAACAATTAAGTTAAGTTACAAATTAAAATTTTGCACACAGCATTATCGTGTAGTGCGTGTGCGTTTGTCTGTGAGACCAGCTGACTCTTACAGTAATCTTATTATCTTATTTTACATTGGAATGTTACTGTACTATGTTTATGCTAATGTTTTCTTATATTTTCCCACCATATTTGGTGGACTTTGAATATTTTGAAGTGCCAAAAGGGTGAGTTTGGGAAGATCTTGGAATGGATTAGGCTATTTACATGTATTTTACGCTTTGTATAACATAAAAACCCTATAACATAAAGGTTCTCGGAACGGATTATTTACGTTGTAGGGGCGTCTACTGTATTTTCCAGCATACTTAAATGTAGCAAATTGTACATCAGAATTAAGAGTTACAAAGTGAGTGATAAGAATATCCACTTCATGTTTTGTCTTTATTTTCCTATTTATTTACACACACATAAGCCATATAAAGCCGTTTTTGTGATGTTCAGGGTGTCCCTGAATGCATCTTGCATTCTTGTTATGACAATGAGCAAGTGTTGTTCCCAGGATGAATGGACTAGAGACGTATGTGAGCTGGAGATACATACAGTATATGGTGTTGGAATTATGCTGCTGTTGATGTTTTCAGGTCAGAATGGAGTTACTGTATAAAACAGAGTCAGACTGAGTGTGACTGTGAGGGGACACTCCACTGTGCTTCGAAGCACAATGGAGAACTCCGTCTGCCTTTATAACAGCGAGGCGTGCTGCTCTGGTGAGCATGCGTTAATTGCAATAAATAAATCAACGTAATTAATGAACGCGTAAACGCATGCTTTCTGACAGCCCTAAGATATGCTAACAGACATGCTTGTGGACTTTTGTGGACAATTTGTGGCTAAGTGTCACTTGTGTCTCTGCAAAGATGTTTTGCTTGATGGCGGCCATGTTTTTCAATCAATCTTGATCAAATTTGATACACATGTGCTTGTTAGTCCCCTTTAGGTATGTGCCTGATTTCCTAGTGATTGAACGAAACACCCTAAAGTTTTAGTGGGTTGTTTCATAACGCACACTGATATTTGTGAGGAATTTCAAGTCAGTCCGACTAGACTTCCAGGGGCCAAATTTTGAGGTTTCATAACAGCACCACCGTGCAGGGTATTTGTCTGAAATAACAATAGCACAAGCAACGCCTTCACCCTTTTATGTAGTAAAAGACTAGCAGGGGTGTCCAAAGTGCGGTCTGTAGGCCAATTGCAGCCTGCGGCTGTGTTTCACATTGTGAAAATATTAGTTAACAAAAAATGGAAAAATCTGAAGTAATTTTACAAGAATAAAGTTAAAATATTAAGAGGACTAAAATTTATTTTAGTATAATAATATATAAATATAAAATAATATTATGAGAAAAAAACTTAATTTTAGCAGCATTAAATTTAAATAATCAAGAAAAAAGTTTCACGTTTCAAGTTTCTGACAAACAGAAAAACAAAAACAGTTTTTTAAAAAATAGGTTGCAGAAAAAGTTATGGGATGAAAATAAAGCCAAAATATTATGGGAATAAAGCCATAAATAAGGAGAACAAAATTAAAGAAGAAAGTTGAAATAGATGACTAGATGATTCCTAATATTATGAGGAAAAATAGCATTACTTTAGTAGCACAGATTATTAAAGAAAAAATATTTTTCTTTTTTTAACTTGGCATATTATGAAAAGCAAATAAGCAAACAATAAAGTTGTCATTTTTGCATTTTTGCATTTGGGGGAAAAGTCAATATTATGGGAAAAAGTAAAAATACAAATAAAGTCATAATTACAAGAAGAAAATATTTGGAAAAATTCAACAACAACAGCAACAAAAATAAAACAACAGCAAAACTGAGAAAAGCTGAGATGTAGTCTATTTTTCATGAAATATACATAACTTCTTAGCATACCTACAGTACATGTGTTGTTTTACAAAATATCAAAGTGGCCCTGGCATCCTTTCATTTTTCAATGTATGGCAATTGGTGGAAAACGTTTGAACACCCCTGGTCCAGACGAAGAGTTGGTTTAATCTGCCAAAACCATCTTATCCTAAATTTAGATCTATTGTATGTGATACTGTATACTCACAGCAAAAACACAAATCATTATTTTTTTGTAATCATTCTAGATATTTTTAGGCAGTAAATGGATTTTAAAAATGTTCTCTCAGGTGTGAAAAAAAAACAAAAACAACAACAACAAAAAACCTGCTTGGATGAGGAGGAACTCCTTGTACTCAGTACCCATCACATTGGTTGCCGTGCAGTTGTAGCTTCCAAAGTCACTCTGAGATTCAGGAGAAACCTGAAAAAAACAGACAAAGTAGCTGCTAAAGAACAACAAAAACATCTGTTCCGTTTAAGACTGGCATTATACCTCCAGGTAGCTGACGCTTGGTGTGTTGTAGATCTTCACGTTGGTGGTGTTGGTGGTGGGCAGCTGAAGGCCATCACGGAACCAAGTCATGGAAGCCTCCGGGTGGGCTTCCACCACACAGCTGATGTTGGCCGGGTTCCCTTCCCACGTGTACGTTGTCACCGAGCCCAGAATCTTTGGAGCATCTGCAACAATTACGCCAGTTAGCAGAGAAGCTCAAAGAAGAAAACTCTTCAAACTAATGTCCTCAAAGCAAATATTAAGCTCCAATCCATCACGTCTTTGTGTGAAAAATCCACAGGCTGAGTGCAGTTGCGTTAGCTAAATGTGACCATGCTGAGTCTGCTACTGCATTTTCTTCTTTCTCCAAAGACATCCAGCAGTGTTTGTTATGCTTATCATTGTGAAGGTTCATTTAGGAAATCCTCCATGAATTAATGTTCATTAATGCACAGTCGAAGGCAGGCAAATGTCTCTGTGTTCCTCCAGTTCTTTCCCAAATGACGACAACGAGCCCGTAATGCCAGCGAGAAAACGTTTTTGACATGCCAGTCAGCTACGAGGTGAGCTGAAGTTTAAATAAAAAAGGCCAGCAGGTTTGAGCGCTCCTCCTGACCGAAAAGAAATGCTCTGTTGATCTTGCTGAGACGTTGCGAGTCTTATTGATTTGCCTGCCAACAGTGAGCAAACAACAATGGATAAGAAAAAGGCCAGAAAAGTTGTCTGGATGCTGTCAAACTCTATTTGAGGTAGCTTGACGCCAAAGACTCCAGATTGATGAGGATTCACAGTTGGGGAATTTCCTGGATGAACCCTGCCTGTCCATGGGTTTTTGTGATAAAACCATGTTAGGTATGTTTGACATATGTTGGATTCCAGCTTCCTCCCAGCCTCTGGAATCAGACACCAATTGGGATCTTGCATTGGCAAAGACTGATTGCCAAATCTAAAGAATGTCAATAGAGTTGTTGTTGAAGGCTGAAAAGGAACATGGTATTGATCTAATATTGATCTGCTTTCTGGGGTGAGTGTTATATTTTATGCCATCCAAAACCAGTAGGGTCATTGCTTTGATAGTGACCAATAATCCCTCAAGTTTCCAGGAGATTGTTGAGGATCATCACTTACAGTCATGGAAAAATGATTAGACCACCCTTGTTTCTTCAGTTTCTTGTTCATTTTAATGCCTGATACAACTAAAGGTACCCTTGTTTAGACAAATACAGCAATGACAACAAAAATAGCTCATAAGAGTTAATTTTTTTGGCAGTACAATGCCATAGCTATTTGTGTAAGAACTTAAGTGATTTTAGTTATTTTCAAGAAAACCATGGAAGTTGCTAGATATCAGCTCTTAAACTAAACACTTAATGTTATTTTTGTCCAAACAGATGTACCATTAGTTGTACGGGGCATTAAAATGGATCAATAAAAAGAAAGAAGGGTGGTCTAATAATTTTTTCCATGACGTAATTGCTCATGTAATTGCTGAAAACAGAACAAGGTACTGACCTAAACCTTTCAACTTTAGAGCGACCTTGTTCAATTTGGGTCACATTTCATTCAAAATCAGTAGGGGTCTCTCTGAAATTTTACAGAAGATTGGTTACATCCTCCGACTGACAGGTAGCAAGAAGTTTTTGGAATATTGGCTTTGAATTTTGAATGACTAGTAGTTGCTGACAAAGTATGACCGTAAGCTATTATTTGATGTCAACTATCTGGGGTCATCTTGTGTTGTATAGTAATCCAAATCAACAGGATTATTGCTTTGATGTTGGAGAATAATCCCTGAACAAAAATCCCTTAAATCCTTGACTCTTTTGGAAAAAACTGATTGTGGATTCTGAATGGTAGACTGATGCCACAGAACAAGGTACTGCTCTGATGTAAACCTTCAACTTATCTTGCTCGGCCAATAGTTAGCTAATGTTTGGCCTCAGCTACCTGGGGACTTGTGCTGGATAGAGATCAAAATCAATAGGGTGCTTGCTTTGATGTGGAAAAACTATTCCTGGAATCTTTAGGAAAATCAGTTGAGGATTTTGTTTGGTATGTTGCTAACAAAAAGCAACATGGGAGCACATTTACACCTCAGGTATTTTGGCTATCTTGTGTTGAGTAATACCAAAATGAAAAGGGTTCTTGCTTTGACCGTCACCAATAATCTGTAAAAGTTTCAGGAAGATTGGTCTAAATGCTAAACCTCTAAAAACAGAGCAAGGTACTGTTTTAAACGCTGCAGTTTAACTTTGTCGGCCCATAGTTAACCTATCTTTGACCTCAGCTACCTGGGAAGATCTTGTGTTGGATGGAGAGCAAAATCAATAGGGTGCCTGCTTTGATGTTACCAATAATCCTTGAAAGTTTCCAGGAGGTTGGTTGAGGATTGTGACTGCTATACTGCTGAAAACAGAATTAGGTACTGATCCATATTTTAGCTTGGTTTTCTCGATCATTTTGTGTCACATTTAATGCAAACTCAACAGGGACCTTCCTCAATGATGTTGGAATTACCCTAAACTCCTGAAAGCAACAGACAGCAAACATTAATTGGCATAGAAATAATCCTTGAATGTGTTAGGAGGATCTGTTGAAGACTGTGACTGGTAGTTGCCTTGGCTAACTTGTATCCGCATTCTAGGGCTCTTGCGTAGGAAAAAAGACAACACATCTTGATAGAATGACCAGGGTGGAAGCCTGGGAGCACTTACAGCGGACCTCCAGGTATACGGGCTGGTTGTCCTGACCGATGGAGTTGCTGGCGGTGCACAGGTACTGTCCTGCATATGTGAACTGAACGTTCTTCAATAGGAGGGAGGAAACCCTGGCGTGGCTGCGGACCACGATGTTTCTGTCATGGCTCTGTGAGGGACAGGAGACAGAAAGGATTGTGAATGTGACTCATGGCAATTAGTCGACATTTACATCAATACAATGCTGTAAGCAATTCCCTGACAGGAGAGACTAACTTTTGGTGTAGTCTGTCAGAAGGACAATGACAAATTAGTTGCAGTGAATTATAATTTTGATTCATCTTCCTTTTCAAATTGTTGGTTGGCAGGCTACTTCCTGCGCCATGGTGGATGTTTTTATCAATGAACGGAAGGTAGGATCTTCAATTTGCAAGAAAAATCCTCAATCTGTATAAATATGTAACAAACAAACCGCCTACTAAACATACAAATTAACAGGCTAGCAAACTAACAGCACAAACAAAAAAGGACTGCCAGCTAGCTAACAATCTAGTTAGACAAACAAAGATGCAAGGTCATTAAAAAAACCAAACTTTGTGAATAACCAGGCTTGCTACTTAACTAACTAAGAGGGATAGCTAACAACTAACAAGCCAACTAATTAACTAACAAAAGAAACAGGATTGCTAACAACTAACAAACAGATTAACCATTTAACAAACTAAACAAACAGGATAGCTATGCAAGTAAGCCAACAGGTTAGCTATTTGACAAAATAACAAAACAAACAGGATAGCCAACAGATAACAAAACAGGCTAGCTAATTAAAGAACAAAACAAACAGAATAGCTATCTAGTTTCCAGTGAACTAATTCAACAAATAGGCTAGCTGTTTAACAAACTAAGCAAACAAGATAGCTAAATAATGACGCAAACAGGCTAACAGAGCTAAAAAAAACAACAACAACAAAAAAAACAATCACTAATTACCTACTAATGACACAAACAACGAGACCTGTTAACTAGCTAGCCAACTAACACAACAATCGCTGAACAATCCTAAGATTTTCCTGGAAATTAAGTAGTTAAATCCAGGCTAACTAGTCAAGCTACATGCTCAATAAGGTGTTGTTTTTCAATCGGATGCAAACAGATCTCTGAAATGAAATATAACTGACCCAAAATGTTGATTTTTTTTTTTTTTTTTTAATAACATCTGACAACATCATCACGACTGACGCATGATTGAATTTTGCCAAAAAAATTAGACATAAGCTTTCTGTATTTCCTTCAGTCACACTGAAGATGTTGGAGGTCTAAAAAGGGAGTATGAATAATGAAGAAGCTTCATGTTGCAGGCTGACTTAAAAAAAAAAAATGCTTCTCCTCCCT
This sequence comes from Dunckerocampus dactyliophorus, assembly GCF_027744805.1. Lineage (NCBI taxonomy): Eukaryota > Metazoa > Chordata > Actinopteri > Syngnathiformes > Syngnathidae > Dunckerocampus > Dunckerocampus dactyliophorus. The sequence continues at coordinate 18,399,865 of NC_072834.1, forward strand.
CTGGGCGACAAAGCTCACGCTATCGGCACTTATACGTCTTCACTCTTATTGCCATGTTTTTCTATTAATATTCACTCGGCACGTATGCGTCATCAATAATTGATAGGTCGATGTCAAGTGTTAGACGAACACGTGGCGAGAATTAATGGAAAGCAACACACGAATGATACGCGATTTCTTCATTAACGCAAATGAATCTCTTTAATTAGACAAGGCGGATTTGCAAGTACATGAATGCTAATGTGACGGAGTAATTAAAAGTGTAGGAGTGATTTTTACACCGCCTCTCTTGTTGAAGGCAGAATTTTTGCTAGTGCTCGAAACAAGAGCTTCTGTCCAATGATAACCACGTACGTCACATTTGCGTAGTTCGTATTTAAGAAATACACCACAAACATCTGTTATAAGACTGCATTACGACATTTCTTCACAGTCACATTGTATGTTTTCTTCTAATGTACGTTTCGCAGACATTTAGTTTATGAGGATATAAGTGGCTTTCGTATATACCTGTTACTATGAACTGCGGATACAGTAGATGTACGGTACGTGTTTCCAGCTGCCATTGGAGATACTTGGTTTGGTTTATTTATTTATTTCGAACATGCATATGTCCGAAAAGGAGTAGGAAGAAGCAGAGCTTATTTAATCCTATCCCCTTTTTGTAGCACATCAATTGCTAATACATACATGTGTGTACATACACATACAAACACGCACATACATACTTGTTTAAAATGATGTCTAAAAACAGGGTTTTATTGGTTATTTTAGTTTGTAATTATGTCAAAATCGTTCTCAACGGACAAACATAACTCCCGGACAAATAATTCCAAATATGATATAGGAAAATTTTAAACTTCAAAGAGAGGAGATGATTTGTGCAGTTTACACATACAGATCTGTGACACGTCCTGATTCCCTGAGTCGTAATGACTAGGAATGAGCCGGACACACAAGGTCCGTGTCGCGACACGGACATCCATGTGCCCATCTCGTGTCGTAATTGGGAGCTACGTTTAATCACATGTGAACTTACAGGAACATAAGAGAATGGGCACAACTAAAACAGTCTATATACAATTTTCAAAGTGTTTTTTTAAGTACAGTATATTGTCTTTCCAGTTTTGTGTGATTTAAGAATAGCAACCAAAAAAAATGTGTATGCAGCTCACAGGTCAGTGGTACTATTTGATCTGTCTTTAGAACAGGCTGGCAAGCGACTCATGTGGTCCTTAGGGGGCACCTGGTACCCGCGGGCACCATGTTGGTGGCCCAATTTAGAGCACACATACACGCATAATGTTGTTGAGTGATGTTCAGAGTGTCCGTGAATGCATCCCGCGGTCTGCCTAGTGACAACGATGAAGTGTCGTTGCAATGACGAATGGACTAGAGACGTTTATTTAGTTTGTTTAGATTTGGAAATACATATATGGTGTTTGAATTGCACTGCTGTTGATGTGTTCAGGTCAGAATAAAGCTATAAAGGAGCGACAGACTCTGTGGGGAGCCACACTGTGCTGTTGTCTGCCGTCATAACAGAGAGCAGTGGCTTGCCATGATGAGTCTGCGTTAAATACGCTAAAAAAATGAATGTAATTAATGAAATAAATTAGTTACCTGCGTTAACACGTTATTTTTGAGAGCCCTACTAAAAACGAATAAGTCTTACAGATTACTTAGACACATACACAGTACACATAGCTGAATAATAAACAATAAATATAGCAACTTCGGATCAATCTACTGTATGTAATTTTCAGACTTAAAATAATGTACAGATTTAAGCCCCACCCATTTCCACGCCCACGTCCGGTCTATGCCCAGCCCATTCCGAGTACAGATAAGGATACAGATAATTTAGATGGGTGAAGAGATAGAGATACAGATACAGATACAGATAGTGGTGTACTCGCTCATCCATAGTAATGACCACATTTAAGTGCTCTCTGCAACTGCTGGGTGACACTTTTGGGGCTTTACGACGACACTTGTTGGCGTGCTTTGATCAGTGATGCAGAGCTACATTCAGATAAGCGAGTAGAACTGGGAGCGCTAGCAGCAGCGGCAAAAGCTCAGGCGGATCAATGCCCACAAAATCGATACTTGCGCTCGAATCAATACTTGGTACAACTAACGATCCGGCCAGATTACATTTCTCATAATTACTGCTGAGCGGCAATAATGGCTACGCATTCTAAAACACGGGTGCTGTGCGAAAAGAAGCTAAAAACATTTAACCCACAAATGCTAATCAAATAATAATAAACATGCATTAAATTGTTCAACTTAGTATGGCACTCGAAGGACTTCATAGTAGCAAAATGGACCCTGATTGGAAAATGTTCTGACACATGGTCATTATAGATTATTCGATAGGGTTCCAACTCAAACTCCAACTCCAAGCACCAGAACTACCCTGGACAGACATCAACACACAGTTCCAAGAAAAGAGAACAGACTGTAAAGGTCAAACCATATCTTTCTATTTCTATAAGCACTCATCAACTCTTGACCACAGGGAAAGGGTTATACTTCTACATCCAGTGCACTAGCTAGGACTCTAGGTCTAAAAATACAACCAAAAACAGATACTGACATGAATCACGCAGACTAAAAAAATATATATTTTCAGGGAAAATGTACAAACAATAAATATGCTACGTTGAAATCTCAGCCTTTGGTGTCAGTGTTGCCAACTTGGTGATTTTGTCTTTAGATCTGGCGACATTCCAAACCCTCTTGACGACATATTTTCTCAAAAGTGACTAACAACAAATCGAACGTCTTTTTCTGGCGTCGTCTGGAAGTTTTCTGGTATTTTAAGTTTGAAAGGCGCTGGCCGAGATAAAATATTAAGTTACTTTATTCTGCTGAAATCATGACCAATTTTAAATGAACAGACCAAGAATCAAGTTTATTTGTAGTTGTAAGTGTAATTAGGGTGTTTTTACTCACTTCTTCGTCTCTCCTACGAGATGATGCTTTTTTCCTACAGCATTTTACAACATCATATGCAAATGATATGCAAATCAGTTGATGACATCATCTAGCTACTTCAAGCAACTTCTCGGACAGCCAATAGCTACGTTTCTTACTGAAAAGTTGGCAACAGTGTTTGGTGTTCTCATGAGAAATTAGTAAAAGAACAGTGGTACAAGACCGATGTAAATAGCGTGAATCTTTTGTTGAAACCACAAATTACAATATTTCGTGGTTGATGCAAAACAATTTTAAAGATGGCAGATTTAGTTTTGATAGCTGTTTGATGGTTAGTTAGTTAGTTAGTTACTCAGCAGAATTACACAAATATGGCAAAAATAGTTTTCCATAACACTGATTTTGTGAATTTGGAAGCTACACAATGTTGGTTAATACCACCAAGTTTAAATATGACGTCAACATCAGTGGCCGACAACTACGAATGACAAATGATCCCAGCAAAATAAACACACGCAAACTTTTCAACTAAAATAGTATTTGCAGACACCTTGCATTTGGAATTCGGAATGAAAATAACACAATGTCGTGGCTAAAACAAGGTGTCTTATGATCTGAGTTTTCTACCAATTAGTGTTAAACAACGCACAGTGCTGAACGCCGGACAACTTCTGAATCGAGCATATACAGTGGAACCTCGGTTAGCGTCTGCCCCGGTTAATGTGTTTTTCTGTTAACGTTGAAAATGTATGCCACAATTTTGCCTCGGTTTGCGTGCATTCTCCAGTTAGCATACTATATTGGGTGTCTCGTTGTGTTGTTAATACACTGTGTGTTTATCTGTATTCTTAATGTTTTTTTTTTTTATCACAAAATGTCCTTCCTTGTTAGCATCGTATTAGCTGGCTAAACAAAACGGCAACCAGAACAGAAATCAACCCGTCTATGACGTCATCAGCAGTTGACTAAAAAATGTTAACACAAAACCCACTTTTATAGTTTTACAATTATAGTTTTATCTGCATAAAACAGTTGCAAATGCCTATCAATGACAAATGAAAAGGATAAATGAACATTTAAGGTTACTTTTACCTTCATTGAAGACGTGACTGTTCCCAAAGTCACGATGTGGCAGCAAAATCAACCACCACCACCTTCCTGTTTTCAGTCACGTCAAGAATCACATCATCAATGAAGGTCCTTTATCCCTTTCATTCATCGTTTATATGCATTTCAAATTGTTTTATGCATGTCAAACTATAATTTTAAAACTACAAAAATGTGATATGTGTTAATATTTTGGTCTTTCTGCAACAAATTCATTGGATATACGTTATTTCTTATGGGGAAAATGTATGCGGTTAACGTTTCGGTTAGAGTCGGACCTCCTGGAACAAATTAATAACGCTAACCAAGGTTGCACTGAACGGTAAAACGCTCGACAAGTTAATCGTCAACATCCACATCCAACATCAACATTCATTTCCAAGATGGTATGTACCACCAGAATTAAGCATGGTATAGTGAGTGATGCGTCTCTAAATATGTTCTGGAACTAAACTGATTAAATGCAGTGTAGTATGTGACTAATGCCTGAACACAGTTAATGACCGGCTAATAGAAGTAGTGGGTTAAGTGGCAACACTTTGGGGGTGGGGGTGGTAAGTCTGGGCAAGAGCTCCTACGGCTACGTTTTTTAGTAGCCATACCTCATATTTGTCTGGTCGCGTCCACGAATCCTGGAGAGGGAAAAAAAACACAAAACAACGACACTGTGGAACATGTGGAAAGGAGTCACATGGGGGAGAGGGGAAAGAGATTTAAGGGCAAATGCCGTGGGCATTTTTTAACAATAGGTGAAAAATATTATGTGATATTATAGATTTTTTGTGTAAAAATGTATGCATTATGTCACAGTCCATATATCAGTGGAGCAAAATAATGGAACATCACAAGAAATGAATAGGACATTGTCGAAAATGTTGAGTGTAATATTCCATTTGTACACAAACTGATTTTTTTCTGTAAAAATGGTAAATGGACTTTCACTTGGATAGCACTTTTCTACCTTTACACTTTAACGTAATGATGACGTAGCATCAGGAGCAACTGGGGGTTGAGTGTCTTGCCCAAGGATACTTTGACATGGTCACAGGTGGATGGAGGATTGAACCAGCAACCTTCAGGTTGAGAGACGACCACTCGACCACATGAGCCATGCCACCTTCAGGTGGCAATGCAAGATTTTTGTCACAATTTAACATCAAACCAAATGTTTTCAAATACAGTCGTCCCTCCCTCCATAGCGGTTCGAACATTGCTCCCTCACTCTGTCTCGGTTTTCCAAAAATTAATTAATTAAAAAAAATTGCTGTTTTGTGTTTGACTCTGACCTATTATAGTTCAAAAAATGCATTTTTAATAAAATGTTACATTTACTTGACCTAACTTAAGCATTTCCAAGCATAAAAATGTTCTAAATTAACTAAAATACACAGTTTAAGGCAATACAAGACATTGATGAACTGAAGTCCACACTGGCCACTACGTGTCACTAGGAACATGGACCAGACTTGATCAGACAGCAAGCTTTTATTATTTTACAATTATTTATCTCACAGCAGGCACAATAATAGCAAAATAATAATAGTCATGATCATAATGATAACGTGGGCTACTGTTGTGGCCGTACTCCAGCTAAAACTCAACTCTGAATCCCTGACGTCACTTCCTGTTCACACGTCAGGAAGACATTTTTTGAAACACATACAAGCACAAGCTGTATATTTTCTCTGATTCTATCTACTATATCGGGTAATATAAGTGGTAGAGGTGACTATAAGGGTGTTATTTTATGTCTAGAGGGCTCTAATAATGATAAAAATTGTATTTACAAAGTCATAAACAGGTTTTCTATAACTACGAAAATATTTCATGAACTAATATTTAATCGTACTTCACAGGAATTCACTTATCACAGTCGAGTCTGGAGTCAATTAGCCGCGATGAACGAGGGATTATTGTAACCAAAAAAAATTACAAATACATTTCTACCAATGACAAGGCCTTATTTTCTTTGACCAACATTTACAATTTCTACAAACAATTTCTAGAAATCCTGCAATGCTAGTGAGAATAAGAGGCTTAGAAAATGAATGGATGGAATTTATAGAAATTGTACCCCTGAAATTGAACCCCTCGCCTTCCGCAGCTTCACTCTATCACGGTTTAAAAGAAATATAAAACAGTCACATTAATGCTTGTTTGCAATCAAATCGTTTTTGTCTCACTTTACCAATATCACATTTTTATGCGATATCGGGCCGATATTATCCCTAATATATAGTATATATACCAGGAGTGTAAAGGTGACTAAGCTTAACAAAGTTACATTAGATACCTCAAATGTTTATTTGCACAATTTAACGTGTTTGAAAACAAGAAGGAGAAGCAGAAGCCGAGTTTAATGGTTCGTGTGTTGGCTCGGCTTTGTATAAATTTAGTGGAAAAACTGGAAGCTGTTTTGTTTGGGGTGACAATAAAGGGTCATTGCACATCATGGCGACTCTGAATGTGACTAAAACAAAGTGAGTTGACGCCAACTTTCTGCGATGTTACCAGACACCTTCCGACAGCAACTCCGGAGTATCCATAAGGTTGGTATAGGACCGAGGGGGGCTGAGCTCTGACAGGTGGAGAAAACACTAGAAGATTGTGGGCGACAGCTCAGTTCCGACTCCAAGGCCAATTCAGTGAGTCGCTGCTGTCAAGGCGCTTTTCTGCATGAATGTTTCCCCTGATTGTGGATGATAAATGACACCGCTAATGCCATAAACCGGGGACACCAAGCGGAGCTCGCAGGAGTGTGCACTCGTGGAAAAAATGTCAGTTAGATTACTCTCAGAAATGGCCCTGACACAAATGATTTTTTTTTTTTTCCTGGCTCTCTGCCTCAGCATATGATCATATGTTAATCCGCACACTCGCCAGACTGTATGGTCCACCTTGACCTCCATCATTACCTGCTCTCCTTCAGTGAACATCCTGTTCTCAAAGCTCCAGGAGATGGAGGGCGTGGGGTCACCTGAGGCCTCGCAGGTCAGCGTGACTTCGTCGTCAAACTCGGACGCCGTCTGGTTGCTCAGGTAGGTAATCTTAGCTTGAACTGAAAGACAGAAAAACAATAAAGATGTTTTCTTTTCTTCCCGTTCTTGTTATTGTCACACTCATTGCTAATCAGCTCATGGGGACAGCGACTAGATAAATGTGCAATTATTGGAAGTCTTTTTAGGAGCATCTAATTGCTCTCCACCAGCTTCCTGAGCTCGAATCTAACAGTGAATCAGAGTGAGCATGTTAAAGAAATGTTGGCTTGCAGCCACAGGAAACTGTTATTGGGAAGAAACCGCTGGAGTGATGACAAAAAAAAAAAACACTATCAAGTGGGTCCGTAAAGAAAATTGTTCTAAATGGATCCTCTTTATTGTTTCTTACGCTTTACGGCACATATTAACACTAATAACGATAATTAAGTGGTATGTAATATATATATATATAATGGCTGTCAATCGATTAAAATATTTAATCACAATTAATCACATTTTGTATATAGTAAACTTAAAATTAGGGCCGTGAATTGATTAAAATATTTAAATCAATCAATCACATTGTGGCAATAGTTAACTCATAATTAATCACAATCACAGATAGAAATAAGTTTTTATCTGTAATAAGCAGGGATGTAAATCTCTTTGTGGTTAACGATTTGATACGCAATTACGATAACTACATCAAATTTTATGTAAAGGCATATAAATTTTGGAACTATGGGCCATTATTTTATTACAAAAATAATGTACAGTTAGAAATCTCTTAGTTTTTGCATATTTAATGTGAGTGGCGTTTTGTCCCACTTTGATTTGCGGTCCTTGAACGCACCTTCTAACTTTGCCCCACGTTGTACAGATAAACTTCTATACTGTATTTTTCCCCTTTTCCTTTCACTTCATATTTGATCCCAAATGCTAATACTATGTGGGAATGCATAAGGTAATGTGCATCATTTTTGGGTACACAACCTCTCTGAAAAACAAGTCCAGGCTCGTACTGGTGGACGGTGGGTCTGTATGCATTTTGTGTTTTAAATTTGATGTTGTTCCTGTCATACTTATGTACAAAATACATAATAAAAAAGATAAATTGGAGCACTATAATGTACGTATGTTTTACTGATGTGTCGATGACTAGCTAGTGCTCTGCTAATGCTAGATAAGGCTAGTGCTGCTATCTCATCAGCAATGGTCACACTGACATAAGCCAACAAATAGCTGTCCTTGGCTTTGTCAACCATTGACTAGCAGCTTGTACCCAAATGTTAAAGTTCAAAGCAAAAAATCAGCCGAGAGACGGCTTGCATCTAAAATAAACTCTTGTTAGTTAGGACACTCGTATGACAAGGTACCTCTGGATAAATGACACAAAAAAATACCGGCAGTGGTTCAGTACCTTCTTGCTTCTCTCTGCCAAGTCGATGTAGTCCGTGACAATTCCAATCACAGCAACAGTAGATACAAATAACTTTGGTCTGCCAGGGCTTTGAAGGTACATTTACCAATCAAAATACCCTTTTCTTTTACCATTTCTGCTCAACATTTGCTCCCGCTTGTGGCTCCACAGCCACCGCTACTTCCTCAAACTACGGCGTGGGAAAAGGACGTGTGCATGCTAATCGCACCTCAAATAATATAGTGCATGTAATTGATCGTGGCGGTGCGCCACTACAAAATAAAAGCTTCCACACCTTAAAAATTAGTATTTTTTAAACTTGAAAACAATTTTAAGTAATATATTGTATGATTGTAAATATGCTACATAGATACATATATAGCTTACGTATTATTTACGCACATACTGGCCACAATTACTTTGAAAACAATTTAAAATAACATAAAAATGTTTCACTGCATTTTATTTTGATAAGCATGCACCATGTCTGCCTTGCTGGCACACATCTTGTGTTGACTTTCACTTTGTTTCGTACTATCGGGAGAATGAACATTAGCCCGTAAAATGTGTAATCAATTGATGACAGCTTGTCACATGCTAAGCCCACCTATGCCAGCCTGTGTGATCGCTCACGTTTCAATATTATTCCACTTTCTGGTATTTTTGGTTACATGCCTGGCTGGTGGCATCTAGCTGCTACAAGTGCTACAAGTGGCTATTACGTTTATGGGATACATCAATCATCAATTATCATCAATACTTTTTTAAAGTGCCACTTGACAATCTTGCTCTCTTGTAATCATTATAATACTTATGGCTTGTCTTCAAAACACTACATGTGTGTCGAAGTTGTGCACCTGAAACACATTAAAAGTGACACTATCACAGGGGTCTCCAACAGGTAGCTCCTAGGATTGCAGTAGCTCACCACCTGATGTTGAGTAGTTCACCAAAGAATATTTGCGTCACCTCTAAGTATTTTTATAAGTGTTCTATTCCAACATTGACACCTGTAGTTAATGACAACTGAACACACTGAGTGGAGACGTGCTTAATAAATAAAGTGCAATTTAAATGTTGCCACCGCTATCAGCAACTATGCCATTAAATTAACAGTTTTGCAATGTCCTCAGTTCATGTTCGGCTAGTTGTTGAAAAAGTTAAATGAATAATAAATAAGTCATAAAAAAATTGCTATTTGTCATTTTAAAAAAAAAAAAGCAGAAGCACCAGTGGCACGGCGCAGCGCCACGCCGCAGCGGCACGGCGCAGCGGCACGGCGCAGCGGCGGCCGTCCGGCCTCCCATGCGGCCCACCCCCACAGATTCAAAGCATCCTAGGAAAAACCCAGATTTTAAAATAATAATATATTGTTCTTTTTAGGTGTACTTTGTCTTTTATTAAATGATTATATGAATTAATTATTATTTTAATACCATTGTCTTTTGGTTGGAAAACAAACAAACATAAAACACACAAACAAATGAAAGGAGTTGAAGTTCCGTGGGGCCTTTGTGGTCTCTAAAAACTGATATTTCCTGTTTAGCCTCCACACACAATATGGTCACTACAGACAAGGAGCTAACTGTACAGGTGGTCCTTGGCTTACAAAGATGTTCCGTTCAAGTTGTGATGCTCAAGGATGCGTTCTTTATCCTTAATGATGGTTGTGACTCTTGACTGATTGAGACCAAAAGTGCAGCCAACATCGGTTGATGTTTCTCCTCTCTCTGAAGCTTTTATGATATTCATTTTCACCTCTATAGTGATGGCTTTTGCGTTTTTACCAGAAGAGCCTGCCTTGAGAGACATAATGAAGTGCAAAAGGTTCATTCATAAGTGATGTTATCCACTTTGTGTAGCTGCGAATGAGGCATACACTGTATTCATTCGCGGAGTGTGCAGTAACTAGTTCTTGAGCGAGTCAAGGAAATCCAAATTACATTTTTTATTTAATTTATGGTAGCGTGATTGTAACCATGAAACGCTGTAACCCGGGGACCACCGGTACTTTCTCTCCTGAGTGAGTTTTTATGTGTCTTACCGAAGACGTTGAGACTGACTTCCAGGCTCTTCTCCCCTGCTTTGTTCCTGGCGATGCAGGTGTAATCTCCTTCATCCACTTTGACCACGTCTCTTATCAGCAGCTCGGAGCCGTCCTCGTTCAGGCTGTACTTATCACCCGACTGAAGGACAACGTTGTTACTGCGGACCATGAAAAAGTAAAAAAAGAAATAAGACAGCTGAAACAGACACCACGGTTTAGTCAAACGACTCACGAGGCAAACAAATTGAGGTCTTTTGGACATTTTTATCTGTTAAAAACGGTCTTGAAGGACAGCCTTGCTGGCAGCCTTCATGAAAATAAAGCTTGGCCTTGGTTTTCTCCTCACGTCGCAAACATCAACTCCCCTGTGGCCCAGGCTTCTTCTTCATCATCATCAGCATCATCATCATGCCCGACACATCAGGTGGAAGACAGGGTGAGCCAGGGCACATCCATCAACTAGCGCCACTGAAAAAAAAGCCTTCACTTGGTGTTCCAGGGTGGCTTTAGGATAAGACGGGGTTGTTCATTGTCATTGTGGACAACAATGAGAAAGGGAGCTCCAAGCAACCACACTATGTTTTTTCAAAGAATTCTATTTTGAATAAACAGCAAAAGAATACTGAAAAATGCATGTATGATAAGTATTGACTGGTGAGGGTGAGGATATTACCTAGAACAGGGGTCACCAATGTTTTTTTCTTGTGAGAGCTACTTTTAGAAAATGAAAATGGCCACGAGCTACTCATTTTTGTAGAAATGATTTTCATACCTTATTTCAACCCAAACAAATCAAATATGCTTGTTTTACCAAAACATTCACAAAATGCTGGTATCCACAACTCACATTTTATGTTTCAGAATACTTTTCTTTCTAGTGTTCTCACGTTATTAACTGAAAACCTGAATGAAAAGCAGGCCTGCGGGCGCCTCATGTGTTCGTGGGGGGCTACCTGGTGCCCGCGGGCACTGTGTTGGTGACCCCTGACCTAGAGTGACTGGAAAAGCTTTGGAACAATCTTCAATTTTCTGTCCCAAAAGAAAATTGTTTGACTCTTGATGTTTACTGTTGTAAAGTTTTTTTTTTATGTTTAAGATTATTTTCGTTTACATTTCTCACAAATGTGTTCCATTTTGAATAGTCACAGTGGAACATCTAAATTCGGGATCATCAACCAATTAAATCATCGGTAAAAACATCTCTAAAGTCACCCAAAAAGACAACGTTTGAAAACCAGACACGGTCTTCAACTATATGTCTGTGTGCTTTATTGTTTTTCTTTACATTTCATTGTTAACAGTGTTGAATTTACGATCGGAACTTTATCCCCGACCATATCCCAAAAATTTTGACCTCAACCAACGTCCCTGAACAAGGTAATGTTCAGAATCTACAGTGATTAAGTTACACTTAAAATGTACAGTTTAACGGCTTTTACTGTTAACAGTGCTCCACGTATTTTTTACGGCAGTTAAAAATGATAAAATGTGACTTAAAACATCGCCTGCACAGTTAATGAAAGGTTTTATGAGAGCTACAACTTGACATCAGAACATATTTATTTAATATTTCTTAAAATACAAACAATTTGGAAGCCGAACAGAGCCCTAGAGTGCAAATTTAGCTATATTTCCGTCTTTACTGTTGTGAAGCGAAATTAAACTCAGAATATGATCATCAACCATGATAATTAGCACTTTGTTGTTGTGTTGGACCTCCACAGATTACCCAACAAACAATACCGAATTAGATCTTTGTATGAAGGTGATACTACGTACTAGGTCCATGTGACGATGGGTTCGGGGAAGCCGTCTGCGTCACAGGCCAAGAGGGCGGGGCTACCAATGTCTGCGGTGGCGTTGACCTCGGCCTGCCTGGCACGAATGGTGGGGAGCACTAAAACAGTAGCAATAGCATGTTTAGCACAGAAACATTCCGGTTATCATGCATCAGGAAAAAGGGCTTACCGTTAACGACCACCTCGATCATCTTGAAGGACAGCTCTCCCGTTTGCATGACGCGAGCCTCACAGATGTACGTGCCTTCGTCGGCCTTCTTGATGCCACGGATCTGAAGATGGCCGTTCTCCATGTGCCGAAATCGGACTGGAACAGGAACAGATGCTAACATTATGAGTATCATAAGGGTAAAGCAAGGTTGGGATAAAAAGTTGAGGTATTTTTTTTTGTTTGATAGTGTTATGCCTCGAGTTGTCATCTGTATCTCTAAAATGTTTTTTGTTTTTCATCAGATGAAGCTATTTAAAAACATATGGCGATAACATGCTTTTCATTGGACAGTGACAGTGCACCTCCTCCGCCGATTAAAGCAAACATTAACACATTGTAATGGACTGAGCTGCAGTAAGTGAAAGCAGGTGCTGTTCCTCACACATCGCTCAGTCTGAACACTCTGTGGAGTCGCCGCCACCGCGTCAAGGCTAAGCGGAGCCAGTCGACTTTGTCAAATTTTGTCAAGTTGAATTTACAGCCCGGAGTGGAATTGTGCGAGCAGTTTAGTGTCAGCTGTAATTAGCATTAGCTCCTGCAATAGAGCACACTGGAAGGAGCTTTGCTCAACTGTGTGGTAGATGGTTTACAGTAAATGTAGAGGGGTGACTGGAGGTAGGGTTCACCAAAATGGGTTACGTTATTTTTACCAAAAAAATGGTTTGTTATTTTGGTCACTAATTGATACTCAATAGTAACCTTGAGACAGTGTTGCCAAACTCCTCAGTAAGGAAAGTCGATACCGGCTGTACTAAAAGTCGCTAGAAGTCCCTAAATTATATCATCATCTCTTTTGCATAATTGGCCATTTCCTGTGTTTATGTGACTTTTTCAGAGAAAGTACAGCACCTCCAATTTGCGATTATAACAATCTCCATCTCTCTTTAATTACCATTATTTGCGCACGACTAAGAAAGCTCACAAGTTAATAGGTCAACAAGAGTTGTGGCTGCTCAATGAGTGATTCTCTGAAAAACACTGCCCCTCGTGTTTAGGCAGAGAACCGAACGTCACACATTCAACCCCGACACAGAGCTATAAAATTATCAAATAGTTGTTCGCTTGGTGTCAAGTTGGTGTTAAAAAATGTGCTTTATTTGCACTTAAAGAACAATTCCTTATTGTGAATGCAATGTACTTCATGTGTCCTGTCATATGATGTCTTTAGTCTCACACCACATGAGGGAGACGGTACATATTCAGAGGTACAGAGTCATGGGAAACGTGATTAGACGACCTCCTTGTTTCTTCAGTTTATTGATCCATTTTAATGCCTGGTACAACTAAAGGCACATTTGTTCGGACAAATATAATGTTGAAAACAAAAATATCTCTTAGGAGTTTAATTTAAGAGCTGATATCTTCCATGGTTTTCTTGATACTAAACAAAATCACTTCAGTTCTTACATGAATAGCTATAGCACCGTACTGCCAAAAAATTTAACTCTCATCCGCTATTTTTGTCTTCATCGTTATATTTGTCCAAAAAGGGTACCTTTAGTTGTATCAGGTATTAAAATGAACAAGAAACTGAAGAAACAAGGGTGGTTTTATTTTTTTTTTTATGACTGTATATCAAAATCTATGATCAAAATCTTAAGACCAGTTGAAAATTTTGCACATTTGGATCTTAATGAGGTTTTAAGTAGAGCTACAATATGCAAAAACAAGAAGGGGGAGTGAGACAAAAAACACTTTGAAAACGTAATTTATTGGAAACAACAATTACACTGAAATAGGCTGTTTATCAGCTGATCAAAAGTTTAAGACCATCGCTCAAAAAATAACAAAAAACTCTCCAAACCAGAACAAAAATGTTCTCAGTAGGACTCAGTAATGAGTAGCTCCACCATTCTTGTTAATCACTTCAAAAATGTGTTTGGGCATGCTTGATGAGAGTGTTTCCAGGAGGCTAGTGGGAACATTGCTCCAAGTGGTAAAGATGGCTTCACAAAGGGCATCAACTGTCTGGAACTGACGGCCATTTTTATAAACTTCCCTTGCCATCCATCCCCAAATGTTCTCTATGGGATTTAAATGAGAGGAACATGCAGGATGGTCCAAAAGAGTGATGTTATTCTCACTGAAGAAGTCCTTGGTCAAGCGAGCATTGTGAACTGCAGCGTCGTCCTGTTGAAGAACCCAGCTGTTACCACACAGACGAGGGCCCTCAGTCATGAGGGATGCCCACTGCAACATCTGCACGTAAGCATCCACCGTTTGATGACCCCACACCACCTGAAGCTCCAGTGTTCGAATGAATGAAAAAGCACCCCAGATCATGATGGACCCCCCTCCACTGTGCCGGGTAGAAAACATCTCAGGTGGGACCTCCTGTCATGCCAGTAACGTTGGAAGCCATCTGGACCGTCAAGGTTACATTTTTTCTCATCAGAGAATAAAACTTTTTTCCACCTTTCAATGTCCCATGTTTGATGCTCCCTGGCAAAGTCTAAACGGGCAGTTTTGTGGCGTTGAAGGAGACGAGGTCTTTGAATTTGTTTTTTAAACCCTTTTCCCGCAGATGCCATCAGATGGTTATTGTGCTGCAGTCGGTACCAGTAAGGGCCTTAATTTGGGTGGAAGACTGCCCTGTGTCTTGATGGACATCCAATCGGATCCTCCGGCTCAGTGCAAGTGTGATTTTTTTGGGTCGACCACTTGACTTTTTTGTTGCATTATGCTCAGAATCTTTCAAAAATTTCGAATGACTGTCTTACTGCGGCCAACCCCAGCAGCAATGGCACTCTGAGAGAGGCCTTGCTTATGCAGCTCGACAATCCAACCACATTCAAAAAGAGAAAGCTTCTAAGCTTTTGCCATCAGGAGGGCATGACAGTGGGAATCCCTGACAGAAAATGAACATTTTGAACAGATTTTGGCTTTTATAGTCTGTGGTCTTAAACTTTTGATCAGGTGATAAACATCCTATTTCATTTTTTTTTGTTTGTTTGTTTATATTTCAAGTTCCAAATGTTGTTTGTCTCACTCCCCCTTCTTGCATATTGCATATTGTAGCTCTACTTAAAACCAAAACCAAGAACCAAATGTGCAAAATGCAAATTCTACCAATTTTTCAACTGGTCTTAAGATTTTAAGATTTTGATCAGGGGTGTGTATATACTGTACATATATATATATATATATGTACAGTATATACACATATGTGTGTGTGTATATGTGCATATGTGTATATACAGTGGAGGAAACCAGGTTTGCCAACTGCCTGGGGTCCTTAAAGAAGGCGCCTGGTCCTCTAAGTTTCACCAGTGATTTTGAAAAAATAAGTCAAATATGTTTTTGTCTAAGTTTTGTGGTTACCCTTTCATATCATATAGCCCAGCGGTCAACAACATGGTGCCTGCGGGCACGAGGGAGCCCCCCACAACCACGAGGCACCTGCAAGCCTGCTTTTCAGTCAGGTTTTCAGTTAATAATGTGTGAGCACTAGAAAGAAATGCATGCTGAAATACAAAATGTGTGTTGTGGATACCAGCATTTTGTTAATGGTCTGGTAAAACAAACATATTTTTGTTTTGGTTGAAAGAAGCTATGATAAATAAATGTTATAAATACACACATGTTCAACAAATCCTCCACAAGTCCTCCACAATCACCTGATTCCAATAGCCTTGTAGGCTTGGGTGTCTAGGCATACGAGTCTGCCCTTCACCATCTCTGTCCCTGAGGAAGAGATCACCCCTGCCCTCCCATATTAGACATTTCAGCATGAAGTCAGGCTCTAGAAGCCATCTTTTTAGGTTGTATTGATTTGTCTCCTTGCAAGTGTTATTAAATTACACCTCTCATTATTCTCAAAGAACTTGCCTCGTCTCCATTTTAGAGCTTGCAGGAGGTTTTCCTTTGACAGTTGGCAACGCTGCTTTGAGACTGGAAATGTTACCTGCAGCAAAGGTTAAGGCTGTGTCTTATAACTGAAAACTGAGAATCTGAAGTATTCTGGTAAGTACATTAAATCATATTTGTGACACCCCTATGGTTTGTGGTCAAAATGCTTTTGAAGACATGCTAGCATACATGTAATCCAGATATCTTTAGAGTTTCATTAGACAAATGGTCAGTGACTTATGGATAATTTGTTGCTAAGTCCCAGAGCTGCCAAGATGTGTTGCTTGATGGTGGCCATGTTTTTCAATCAATCGTGCTCAAATTTTACGCACATGTACTGGTCAGTCCCCTAAAAGTGTATATCACATTTATTGGTGATACGCCTAAACACCCTAAAGTTACAGTGGGTGTTTTGTGTGCATCAGCTCAGGATTAGAAGAGTTAGCTTCCAAAAAAACATACACTCGTAAAAATATCAAATCTGTGGTTATGAGCAGTATAGTTTTCTGACTCAGAGATATTGCTGGAGCCAGGCGTGCAGCATGTTAGCGTTTTATGACCAGCAGGTTGTGTATTGTCGTTCCATCGCTGGGCAACAGATTGATGAGCCACAGCGGGTATCTTACACCCACATCAACCTGGCATCACAACAATAAAATGATTCCAAACTGTGTGCATGTATGTGTGTTTGCAATCAACCAACCGGAGCCTTGCAGCTGGAAATTCTACCAAAGGGCATTCAACTAAAATTCCCTCACCCCTGGGATAGGGGGTACATGGCTGCAAAAAGATTGAGAACCACTGACCTACAGGATCAGGATCGGGGTGTATTTTTCATATTGTGCTCTGAGACTGCGTATTTTCTGTAACTGTAACCTGAGTTCAAACTTGATTGGGAATGTTTGGTCAAAAACATTGTGCTTTGTCTCATAGTTCAACTTCTCTGAGCATATAACTGGTTTTAAAATTCCAAAGGAAGAATGGACGTCAATGAGTCTGTCCTTTCTAGGTTGAAAGCACTGTCAACTTGTCTCATATGAGTGCCATGTGTATTTATTTTTCTGTTGTCTCCTGACCCCTATCTCACATGTTCATCTGCGTCACTGGCTGAGTAAGAGTGAGCCAGGAGAAGAGAGGAGAAGAACATATCACGAAGCTTACCGTCTTTTTCTGCCTTGATGATGGCGCCCTTATGCTTCCATAGGATGAAAGGCGGCGGTGATCCAATCACGTCACAGACAATGTCAGCATCATCGCCCTCATTGAACTCCTGCGGGCTGGGAACGTTCTTGAAGGTGATCTTTTCTGAAAGTGGACGACGGGAAATACATCAAAGAGGCCCTCCAGATTGGGTCAAACATTGTGGCGGCGGGTGACTTACGGAAGATCTTAACTTGGACCGTGGCCTGTGCCTCCTTGTCGCCGTTCTTGGCCACGCACATGTAGATACCAGCGTCGTCCACGTCGGCGTGATAGATGATAAGGGCCGAGCTGGTCTCGTCATTGCGGTTGACGTGGATGTTGGGGTTGTTCGGAAGGATCTTCTCCCCGCTGGGCGTGTACCAGTCTATGTCTTTAACATCTCCTACCACTGAGGAAAACGTACGTTTATTTTACTTTGAGCATATTTTGATGCAAATTTCTACATGTGAAAGTTATTTCTTTATCTTTCTTCACAGTATCTTGGGACCACATTTCTATCGGAGTAGAAGTCAATGATCACACAATTAAAAGGTTTTCAAATTGTTTTTAAAAAGTAACAGCAACATATTTGGTTACATCGCCAAGACAGATTGATGAGGAGCCTTGACTGAAGGTACACAAAGTCTACATAGTTGGCACACCCCTTAGAAAGTTAAAGTTATGTTTGTGTGAGAGAGAGTGACAACAATGCATATTTTGTGTGTCTGCCTTCCAGTATTTTTCCATAAGTCATATGTAACTGTTGTGAAACTCGAATTGTGCTATGTGAGTGTGTGTCAGGCGTATGAGAAGCTATAGGACTGAAAATTGTTATTCCATTTAGTTATTTGACTGAATCTAAAAGGTGAAATAATAACAATATCTTACATACTTAACAAGCTAATGACTTTGTGTCACAAAATGATAGTTAATACTCACAACCTTGTCTCCTAATTCTTCAGGGTTTCCGCTACATGTAATGGATCATGGTGGCACAGCTCAATCAAACCCGCCACACCTTGGAAATGTTGGGAGACATAGTCTGTCCAGCGTGTCCTGGGTCTTCCCCGAGGCCTTTTACTGGCCACACTTGCCCTGGACACCTCCCCCAGGGAGGCGTCCGGGAGGCATCCTGACTAGATGCCCGAGCCACATCATCCCACTCCTCTCCATGCGGAGGAGTAGCAGTTCTACTCTGAGTCTCTCCCGGATGACAGTGCGTCTCAACTTATCTCTAAGGGAGACCCCAGCCACCCTAGGGAGAAAACTAATTTCGGCTGCTTGTACCCGTGATCTTGTCCTTTCGGTCACTACCCAAAGCTCATGACCATAGGTGAAAGTAGGAACGTGCATCGACCGGTAAATAAAGAGTTTTGCCTTTCGACTCAGCTCTCTATTCCGTAGAGTCTGCATCACTGCAACGCCGCAACAATTCGTCTATCGATCTCGCGTTCCATTCTTCCCTGATGCGTGAACAAGACCCTGAGGTACCTAAACTCCTCCACTTGGGGCAGGATCTCATTCCCGACCTGGAGATGGAACTTTTCCAGGCGAGAACCATGGACTCGGACTTGGAGGTGGTCATTGTCATCCCGTCGCTTCACACTTGGCTGCGAACCAATCCAATGAAAGTTGAAGTTCACTGCTCGATGAAGTCAGCAGGACCATATCATCTGCAAAAAGCAGAGACTCAATTCTGCAGCCACCAAACCGGAACCCCTGAACGCCCTGGCTACACCAGAATCGGTGACAAAGGGCAGCCCTGGCAGAGTCCAACCCTCACTGGAAACGGGTCCGACTTATTGCCGGCAATGCGAACCAAACTCTGACACCAGTTATACAGGGAACAAACAGCCTGAATTAACTGGTCCGGCACCCCATACTCCCGGAGTACTCCCCACAGAATTCCTCAAGGAACACGGTCGAATGCCTTCTCCAAGTCCACAAAATACATGTTGACTGGTTGGGCAAACTGCCATGCACACTCACGGACCCTGCTGAGAGTGTAAAGCTGGTCCACAGTTCCACGACCACGACGAAAACCACACTGCTCCTCCTGAATCTGAGATTCAACTATCCGGCGGATCCTTCTCTCCAGAACCCCTGAATAGACCTTAGCAGGGAGGCTGAGAAGTGTGATCCCACGATTGTTGGAACACACCCTCCGGTATCCCTTCTTAAAAAGGGGGACCACAACCCTTGTCGGCCAATCCATAGTTCCCCCGATGTCCACGCAATGCTGCAGAGTCTTGTCAACTAAGACACGCACACAGCATCCAAGGCCTTAAGGAACATCCATCGACCCCCGGGGCCCTGACACCGAGGAGCTTTTTGACAACCTCAGCCCCAGAGACAGGAGAGCCCACCGTGGAGTCCCCAGGCTCTGCTTCCTTATAGACATGTCTTGGGGCTTGAGGAGGTCTTCAAGTATTCTTTCCACCGTGTTGACTGTGCACTGGTTCCCCCTCCTGAGACGCCGGATGGTAGTCCAGAATCTCTTCGAAGCCGTCCGGAAGTCGTTCTCCATGGCTTCTCGGAACTCCTCCCATGTCCGAGTTTTTGCCTCAGCGACTGCCAGAGCCGCAGACCGCTTGGCCTGCCGATACCTGTCAGCTGCTTCCGGAGTCCAATGAGACAAAAAGGCCCGATAGGACTCTTTCTTCAGCTTGACGGCATCCCTCACCACTGGTGTCCACCAACGGGTTCTGGGATTACCGCCACAACAGGCACCGACCACCTTACGGCCACAGCTCCGATCAGCTGCGTCAACAATGGAGGCACGGAACATGGTCCATTCGGACTCAATGTCCGCCGCCTCCCTCGGAACATGGTCGAAGCTCTCCCGGAGGTGGGAGTTGAAACTCCTTCTGAAAGGGGACTTCCCAGCAGACCCTCACAATACGTTTGGGCCTGCCAGGTCTGACTGGCATCCTCCCCCACCATCGGAGTCAACTCACCACCAGGTGGTGATGGGTTGAGAGCTCTGCCCCTCTCTTCACCCGAGTGTCCAAAACATACATACATACATTATAAAAGGCTCCGCTGCTCCTTGGGTTACCAACGGGGGATAGGGTGAGGCTTCCGGGTGTCGGGCAGTCGACCACTGTGTGTGTGCGTGCGTGTGTGTGCACGCTTGGGTGCGTAGGAGTGTGTATGTGCGTGCGCGTGGGGGCGTAGGAGTGTGTATGTGCATGCGTGTGGGTGTGTAGGAGTGTGTATGTGCATGCGTGTGTGTACTTTTATTTATTTATTTATTTATTTTAGTTATTTATTTTTTGGGGGGGGGCATACAGGGGTTTGCTCCGTGGGGGTCAGGTGCTGGGTGATACATCTCTGCCGCCGGGTGGGTGGAGGGTGTGCCTCCTGCATCCCTGGGCGGGGGCGGGGCGGCCCTGTGTCGGGGGTCGGGCGGGGGTTTGCCCGGGGCGGGCCGGGCTCTGCTCCCTGGGGGTGGGGGTGGCGGTGGGCGGAGATTGGCGCTTCCGGCATGGGCGGGCTTCTTTCCGGTTGTGGGGGCGTCTCTGGGCCTGCCGGTTTGTGGCCCCCGGTACTCGTCTGCCTTTGTGGGGTGTGATCTCTCGCTGGTCTCAGGGGTTGGCAGTCCTCCGGCCCGCCGGCGCCCTGTCCTTGGCTGGGATTACCTCTCTTCATCCTCTTGCTGGTCTTCCCGGGGGGAGGGCTCTCTGGGCTGGCTCTTGGGGCACTGATCTTTGTGCTGCCTGCCCCGTGGGCCTGGTGGCCTTCTGGCGGCGGGGGCTCGGCCTGGCTATTTGGGGCGGGGCTCTCTGGGAGGTGGAAGGCGGCCCCTTTCCTTTCATGCATTCTCAGTGACAATTACACGCCCACACATTCTTGCACCTTTATATATATGAAGTCTTCCCCACATACAGAGATACCTGTACATATGCATACTCACAGTACATACGTACTTCCCCACATTACTCGCTGAGCTAACCAGGGTGTTATTATGTTGTTGGTTTTATTACAGCGACGGTGATATAAGCAGTATGACTATAGTTTTTTTTTTACAATGATGTGCATTACAGTAATTATCATTCTGTTCACTATCATGGATAATCATTTCATTACTACAATTATGTGTGACTGTTTCAATGCAGTATTGTCATTGTGATCACTATCATAGTTCATCATTTCATGACTGCTATTATGTGTGACTCGTCTGTGTAGGCTCTCAGTCGTACAGGAGTTGTCCATCGAGGAAAAGGCTTCTTGAGACGTCATCTGTACTTCTGTGAAGAAGATGTCGGACGTTTCGCTCCTCATCCGAAGAGCTTCGTCAGCGAACTAATAAGTGCTGGTAGTTTAGGCCTTAAATACAGTAAGAGTGGGCGGAATTGGTGTGCCAACACCCTCCTACTATTGGTTCCTTACACTAAGCCTGGGCGGAGTAGTGGTATAATCCTATCCTGCTGTTAACACCTCCGATAAAAGGGAAGTGTCGCTCCCTGAATTGGGTATGAATGACTCTCCATAGTGGCGAATCTGTACATGGAAGAGATGGAGAAACAGGCTCTCACATCCTTCTCAGGGACAAAACCAAGGCACTGGTTTAGATACGTGGATGACACCTTTGTCATAATCAAAAAACAAGAAATTCAGTCTTTCACAGATCACATCAATGCGGTGGACACCAATATCAAATTTACTCGCGAGGACACTAAAGAGAACCAACTAGCCTTCTTAGACTGCAAGGTAATTATAGGAGAGGACAGACAGCTACTTACAGAGGTCTTTAGAAAGGCCACACACACTGACCAATACCTGCTTTTTGAATCAAACCATCCACTACAACATAAACTAGGGGTTATTAGGACCCTCCAACATAGAGCGGAACAAATACCAACTAGTGCTGAGGGAAAGAAAAAGGAGACACAACATGTCCAGAGAGCGCTCTCAACCTGTGGGTACCCGCGGTGGGCTTTTAACAAATGTCAAAAGAAGAGAGTAGGGAAAGAAACCCAAAAGCCCACAGAAGCAAAAAGGAGAGGAGTGGTAGTCCCTTATGTAGCGGGGGTCTCCAAAAAACTCCAGAGGATCTTATGGCAACACAAAATTCCTACCTATTTCAAACCAGTAAATACCCTGAGACAAAAATTAGTGCATCCTAAAGACAAGGCTCCAAACCAGAAACAAAGCAATGTGGTCTATTCCATCCACTGTAAAGATGAGGAATGCAAAGAGCACTACATTGGGGAAACCAAGCAAATGCTCCAAAAAAGGCTTTATCAACATCGCAGGGACAATTCTAGTGGTCCTCAATCAGCAGTACATCTACACCTTAAAGCTACCAATCACTCTTTTGAGGACAGCGAGGTAAAGATTTTGGCCAAAGAAAACAGATGGTTTGAAAGAGGAGTAAAGGAAGCTATTTTTGTCGAACAACAGAACCCATCATTGAATCGGAATGGTGGTTTGAGGTTTAATTTGGACCCTGTGTTCAGCAGGTTACTGAGACCAAAACCCACAGCTCTTAGTCTTGCAAATGAGGTGAAGCCAGGGCCGAGCCAGAACAA
The DNA here is from genome assembly GCF_027744805.1 of Dunckerocampus dactyliophorus. Classification (NCBI taxonomy): domain Eukaryota; kingdom Metazoa; phylum Chordata; class Actinopteri; order Syngnathiformes; family Syngnathidae; genus Dunckerocampus; species Dunckerocampus dactyliophorus. The sequence goes on from NC_072834.1 coordinate 18,422,935, forward strand.
TAGATGCTAACGAGCCAGTATCAGAGTCGTTCATACCCAATTCAGGGAGCGACACTTCCCTTTTATCGGAGGTGTTAACAGCAGGATAGGATTATACCACTACTCCGCCCAGGCTTAGTGTAAGGAACCAATAGTAGGAGGGTGTTGGCACACCAATTCCGCCCACTCTTACTGTATTTAAGGCCTAAGCTACCAGCACTTATTAGTTCGCTGACGAAGCTCTTCGGATGAGGAGCGAAACGTCCGACACCTTCTTCACAGAAGTACAGATGACGTCTCAAGAAGCCTTTTCCTCGATTATGTGTGACTGTTTCAATGCAGTATTATCATTGTGATCACTATCATAGTTCATCATTTCATGACTGCTATTATGTGTGATTGTCATTGACAGCGTTGTCATTGTGGTTGTTGATGTTGTTTTGTCCTTTGTCCTTATGTCCTTGTTCGTCTTTATAGTTGTCACAGACATTTATTTGCTGATGTCGTTCTGTATGTTTCTGTTGTTCTGTTCTTGTTGTCACAATTGTTGTTGTTGCTGCTGTTGTCCTTGTCTCTTGTCTCTCTTTTTTTTGCCCCCCTCTCATCCCCGCACCCCCTCCCGTTTCCTTTTCTCTTCTTCTCTGTTCCCTCCTGCTCCGGGCGGGTCACTCCAAATTTGCTTTATAACAAGCATCAAAGTCAAATACATTTTGTATAACAGGGGAAGTGTATATCACACTTCTCCCTGGCAGAGTAAATCTGTTGAGCACTTGACGGCATTTAGATGTACAAGTCTATCTGCTTTAAAGGCTGGACAGGACAGGGGGGGAAAAAAAAACAACAAAAAAAGCAATTATTTATTAATTAATTAATGTTTGACAAACCACGAAAGAGTGAGGGAGCGATGCTCGAATCGTGACATAGCGAGGGATGACTGTAGTGCTGTTTTTTTAGGATATATTTGTACTATGTCCCTAACTGCACATCCTTTTCTGCAGTGTAGAAGCCTCTGTTTCGGAGGACAAAAAAAATATATATTTATTATGCCCCACAAATATTTCGTCAGTGAACTAAATATTATTTTTATTTTTCTTAAATTACCTTTTGCATTCCATTTTCTCATTTAAAGTGTATCGATGCAGAGAATCCGTGATACCGTGAGTTTTGCGTATAATTTTTCTCTGCATTGCTGACTTTGTCTTGTAGTGTCTCTCCCTACTGTTCCTGTCCTTTCTCCTGCTGTCCAGCTGGCTCAAGTTAAATCTCTGTTGTTGTTTCTTTTTAGTCAGTTTTATGATCAATCGCATTGACTTTTTGTCGTTTATGTGGTTTACTGTGTTTTCATTGGAAGAAAAATCCCTGCCCCAAAAAGTGGAAAAAAGTGGCGTTGTGGCCTATTTTTTAATCGACAACTGTCCCCGTCCATTCTCTTGTTGTGTGATGCAGCCGGCCCTCTACCTCAAATTTCCCATGAAAGACAAATTACTGTGCTCCCCAAATTCTGCCAAGCAACAAGTGGCCTTACAAACTTGTGACGTGGCTCAGATAAAGAATCATACTTTTTTTTTCTTGTTGGCATGATTAGGTTTTGTTAAATTCTCTCGGAGGTAGAGAGATTGTGATCTCCAATGCATTACAAGCTTTCCACATTGTCAAAACTCAATAGTCAAACTCCAAAGCTTAAAAACAAGGACAGTTTTGACATTTCATCCACTTTCTTATTGAAGATTTCTTATTGAAGAGGCTCTATGTACATTTTAAAAGCTTTTGGAAAACTGAAGGGAAATTCACATTCCTTCTTGGGAGCCAACAGCAACAGTTGAAGAGGAATGACAAGGATTTTATCCGGAAACAGTCCCAACGGGGAGAAGGCCATGTGGCGCTGGAATGCACCATGTCCGGCCCAGGTGTAGGATCGTGGTGTAGCACGCCTGACCAGTTGAGTACCTTGGATGACTGAGTTTTTAAAGAATGAAGTGTAACACTACGTCCATTATGCTGGTCTGGAAGTCAGAACACTCAGAGCCAGCCTGCATGGCTAGCTGACCAACCATACACTTAATTTACAGCACAAACTCTCCGTGACACATGTAATCCCCTGACAGACATCGGTTTAGCCTGTGTAGTACAGCAAAACCACATGTAAGACAAAGCTACAATTTCCCTGTCATTTCTCAATTTTTTTTAACCAATCCACATGCTACCTGCATACATCTGAGTGTTCTCTTACCTTCGCAGAGGAAAAACTTGGAATCTCCTACGCTGATCTGCCCTTGCGGTGGAGTGATCTGCACCTGGATGGCAGCTGGAGGGCAAGAGAGAAAAATCAGCAAAAAAGAAAACAACGTCAAAGCTATGGACAGAGTATATTACATTTTTGTGCTGCAGGAGGATCAAAGACTAGATGACAGAGAGCAAGGCAAACATGAGCCAGCCTCTGTCCTTCTGTCTCTGCCTTAGAGGGACTTTTTTTCCTTGCCTCCGTTGCCAAAGTGCTGATGTAGGTGAAGTGTTTCTTCATAAGAACTTTTGCTGTGAATTGTCGCATTGTAAATACAATTGACGTGTTAGCTGCATACTCATGTTAGTTTCTGATAGATTTACACATAAAATAATAGGTCAAATTCATATTATGTTACGCCTGTGAATGTGTCACAGATCAAAGCACAAATAAAAAGAGACGCACGTGGTTTTGTTGTTTGGTCAGTCCATAGTCAGGGGTGTCACAAGATCCCATGTCACAAGATCCCATGTCACAAGATCTCGCGAGATTAAAATGTGAAAATCAACTCGATCATTTTGCTGGCCTCAATAAATTGCATGTGTGTCTGGGCATTGGTTTCAGCGCCTTGGAGCGTTTGTTCTAGAGAACAACAGCATGAACGGAGCGAGCCCGTTTGTCAGTCTCTGTATGTCGCTGGGTGGAGACAGGCCCGCTAGCATACACACAGATAGAGCCCTATAAAATCTATTTTACTTTTCCCCAAATTCTGTTTTTTCCATTTCCATTTTCCAATAGTTTGTTAAAGTGTTTGGCATGGCTACTTTAGCCATCGTCACAGTTTCTTTTTCAACATATCAACTCCATTTCTGAGGCAATGTGTGCTTATAATTCTGTGATTAAAACTTTCCACTCTGGTACATATAGAGGGTCTATTAGATAAAAATAAATAAATCAGCCTGCCATAAAATATGTAACATAACTCCCGTGCACCCGGTGCATATTAAGTAGAGTGTGGTATAAAGATATATGTACTGTATATCAAAGAGCATTTTTGAGATCTTATTTAGTTCAATTAGATCAAACTCTGCCCCTTTTGACATAAACAAGCGGTTCGGGACCTTGTTGAGGAGGTGGTACCCTTCCTACTCTGTGATAACCTGGACCTGAGTCAATACCCTACCCTAATACTTGTTTGGGTTCCTGAAGCAAGCGTTGCATTATGTGGGTGCATCACCTGTAGCAGCGGATAAACAAAATATTAATCTGTATGCAGTTTCTTGGGCACTGGTGTATTTATGTATGGTATTTCCTAATATCTATTAGGGATCTATTAGGGGTAAGGCATTTTAGCGAAGTCATGTATGCATTTATGTATATACACATATAACACATTTTTATAACAATAATAATAATACCTCCAATATGACACAGAAAGCAGTGAAGCAGCAAAGAGTGAATAACATAAGATTGTATTTGATGGTGCACCGTGAGGCTGTTTAGGTACTGCTGTTTTGGGTAGCAGCTTTTAGGAATAGGGGCTGTGTGCAAAGCATCTATTAGATTGGAGGCCACTCCTTCAGCAAGTGTGGTATTTTCAGCCAACTGCTTAAGATCTGAGCTTGAAAGGAAGTTATTAGATCTGCGTAAGGTCCAAGGGCAAAGATGTGCAGTATAAAACAACAGCAATAAAAGGGCGACACTGCTGCCTTGTCCTGGTTCACTGATCACAAACATGAAGCATCCTGCAACAGAGAAGCTCGCGACCGCGATAGAAGTATTTTTAGAGGTAATGATTGATTTTTTCTCTCGGTGTCGACTGACTCATTTCTCCTCGGGCGGCTGTTTTTGAAAGTTTGATGCCGTAAATCAAAGAATATCCTTTAGCAGGCGCACTTTATCTTGTAGCAACAGACTGAAGAACACGGAGTGGACAGTTAGACATTAGCCGGATATGAAAGGCTTCATCAGGACACCTCTCTTTCTTTCTCACGATGGCGGTGAAGCACGCTCGGGAAACTGAATTCTGATCCCAAAGAAATCCCGCTGAGCCTTGTGGTATTTTGACACAAACGCGAAGGAGTCCGTTTGGCCTCGGTCTTCTCACCGGGAGCTTCATGGGAATGCTTGACAAGAATTCCTGCTGTGATCCCGGCACTATGAGACATGGATGTTTCACAGTCGAGTCATCGCACTGTGGCTTCAGTGTGTTTTTTCCCGATGCCCAGGCCAAATAAAATATTAGTTTCCGTTTATAATAGGATAAAAACAATTACACACTATGTAGGGATTATTGTTTTGGAACTACACACCCAGGAGGTCATGTTTTTATTATTTATCACTTCGTATGATTATACAAAAAACAGCTAACTGGCCGATTTGAAGACAGTTAATGTAGTTGCAAAAACAGTCTTTCTTATTTTTTTTTTTTTAATAAAACGTGTGAATAACAAAATTAAGCCATAATTGTCAGGCTGGGTGGAGATTTGAAACAGCATTGACAATAATAAATCTCCAAGCAAAAGAGAGACAAATTCAAGTTAGCCAAGAATGCAAATTCAGCCTGGGTTTGCTAGCTTGTGAGATATCCTCCTACAATAAGTAACAAATCACCAAACAAATCAATGAAGAATTAAAAACAATATTGTTAGCTAAGTGTTCTTGTTAGTTTGCTATCTGGTTAGCTAACCACTTCCTTATTAGATCAGCTGACATTGAGTAAGAAAGTCAGAAATGTCGAAACATAAAAAGAACAAAAAAAAAGTTAGCTAAGTGTATTGGAAATAGAACCTGTGCTTTTTAGTTTGCTAACTGGTTAGCTAGCTACATTTTCACGAGACTGGCCGACAACAAGTAAGAAATCTAAAAAAAAAAAAAAAAAAAGAATTCAAAAAAATTGTTAGCTAAGTGTATTGCTAATACAGCCTGGGCTTGCTACAGCCTGCTAGCTGGTTAGCTAGCTACTATTTAATAAGATCTGTCTAAAATAATTAAAAAATCTCCCAAAAAAATGAAAGAAGAAAAAAAAATCATCGGCTAAGTGTATTGCTAATAGAGCCTGAGCGTGTTAAGTTTGCTAAATGTTTAGTTAGCTACTTTTTCATTCATCATTATTTCGCTAGCTACCTACTTTGCTTCGGCTCTAGTGTACACTACGCATATGACTCGAATGTAGTCTTTAAATAGCTAAAAGTTCACGCTTAAGAAAGGCTAGTGCTATGATGTCACTGATGTGTAATGATGGCAACAAAAATGGCAGAAAAAACAACACTAACACTGCATGACTGAGCAAATATTGAGTCCCTGTTAACGCCATACAAGCACAGACAACCAAACCCTTGCACTGTTTGCTTTCCCAGGTTAGAGGTAGAAACAAAAAAAACATCATATCTATTTCCACCCTTGCGTAGATACCGTACCTCCCCCCCGCTAAGACAACTGGCCAGAAAGCCACTGATCATATCAGCGGCGCTAAAGACAACAATAAGGATTGCTATTCCCTGGGCCATTTCCTCAGTCGGCGTCCTGGAAATAGCCACTTGTACGACGTCTCTGAGAATGGAGAGGCTGCCGAGGCTCATGTGTCAAACGCATGTGGTCGAAAAGAAAAGAAAAAAAGACAGGAAAACGGAAAAGATGCTAGCCCACAGTGCTGTCCCTCCCACAGGTACTGTGAACTCACTTAGATCACCTTACATGACCCCTGAAAAGTAAGCCAACGCGATGTTTAACTACACATTTTTGTTGGAAAAAGCGCTACACGAGCTAAAAAAATCCCTTCACTTTGAGACGTGGGATCAAAAATAAACTAGAACTGCATGGCTGTAGGGCCAATAGTTTATGATCATGTATACTGAAAGTACCATGAGAGTTATTCTTCAAACCATCATGTTCTACTCATAAGGTACTGGAAGCTCCAATACAACATGACAAAAGTCAGCAGTTTTGACCGATGTTGATATCTTGAGTACTGTTAGAAGCAATCTGAAACAAATTGGTATTAATGTTTCTGATGTTCTTATTCATTTTCTTCTTTTCTTTCTTTCTTGGGAGAATGAACAGAACAAGAATTTCATTGCATAGCAGAACTACCTGTGCATATGACAATAAAACTCTTGAATTTTGAATCTTGAAGATCAGAATAAAACTGACCAGTGGTCTGTGCGGAAAAAATAAAAAACATTTTGGACCTTGCCAATGGCCAACAACAACAACAACAACAACATTTTAGTCCATCATTGCAATGGACATTTGCAGGTGTTTTGTATGAAAAAATAGTATGTTGTGACCAAAAGAAAAACATATTGCAGTAAATGACCGCCTAATTTTTGTTTTCTTCAGATGTTTGTACTGAACAACACAGATGCTCCATCTGATTATCAGAAACAGCGACGCAGACAAACTAAATTGCTTGATTCAAATGGTTTTCATGCATTTTTCACGTTTGGGACTAATGAACTAACTAAGCCATTGAATTCACGAGTTGTTTAGCCAAATATAAAATCACAACTTCATCAAAATTAAAGAAAAAGATACGATTTTGGGCCCATGTTGAGATCTTGAGTACTGTTGCAAACTTGCACAATTTGACCATGATCCAAATAAAACTGTGACCGGAGTTCTGCGCACCAAAAAATGTTGCGCAAAGGAACTGACGAACTCAATAAAAAATGTTGTGTAACTTAAAAATGTTATCGCTTCCTTTGAATATATTTTTCTTCTTTTGGTTTTCTCCCGATTACTGTACTGAACAGCACGTACTATAAATACTAATTTACGAACGAACAAACTCACTAGCCAGGCCAAGTTGTTGCATGTTATTTTAACCATGAAGAAAAATGGCCTAGTTCATCAAAGTTAAAGAAAAACATAACATTTTTGCCCCATGTTAAGATCTCGAGTACGGCTGCAAATACGCTAAATTTGAATGTAGTTCGAATGAAACTGTGAGCTGTGTTGTGCGTACAACAAATCTTCGGACGTTTATCAAACCTTGTTGGGATAAAATTACAATAGGTATGCTAATGAAAGACTTGGAAAGGTTACAAAACAACTTTAACTGTGTTTGCCGTATTAGTAGCAGCTTATTAAACCACTGATTAGTAAATCAGGGGTTTTGAGCGCCAAAAACATGTGCTGCTCATCCTCCAGCGAAGAGGATTACAGCCTACTGCAAACAGGCTTTAAGCGTCTAAGCGCCAAAGTTGTTCCATTCCAAAGCACAAATATTTGCACGGCACCTCGTTAATGTAGAAGCAAACAGGAAGTGTTCGACTGACGAGGTTAGCATGCCACTTAATTGGATGCTGGCGTTGAGTGCGGACTGGCGCCGACACAAGGAGGCTACAAGTCAGCTCAGCCGTGCTCGTTAGCATGCGGACGGCGTGAGAGCAAACTCTCTGCAGGCTAGTGCAGACATCATTGGTGAGGGGCCAGACGGAGACGCTTGCATCCATTTCACGTATGCTGGGGAAAAAACAAGAAGCCGGTGGATGCGCTGCTAGGAAGCAGCAACGCAACAATGTCATTTTTATTGCTGCAGCCAAAGACAATTGTCTGATAGTCCTACGGCGGAGAATTTGAAATTGCAGTGTAGCACTGCACTTGCTACAAGATGTGCTTCAAAAACGAGTCTGAAATCGGGCATGTAAGTTTAATGCTATTCTACTCCCAAACTAGCCTCTTGTAACTTGCACAAGCCTTATTAAAACTGTATTATTTTGATTAGGCTAGATTTTAAATGGAGCTTCTGATGTTGTACGATTTATCGCTCAATCAAGGAAAATATGCCTCTACAGTCGGAAAATGCTCATCGTCCGACTAACTCAGATTGAGCGCATCGTACTTCTTCTTTGTGACTTCTTTTCCGGATACTTTAATGCTACCTCCAAACTACACTGTGTCCCAAATTATTATGCAAATGATATTTTCTCTAGTCAATATAAATTACAGTCGTCATAATTTTCAAGTAATTGACCTTTAAAGTACAATTTGAATGTTATTGAACAAACCACCCAATGATAACAGTATTTGTTTTCAAAAAGAAAAACTTAAAATGCACGGTTCCACATTAATATGCACAACAGAGTTTCAAAGCATTTCACTGGTTGTCAAGAACCGAAAATGGTTATTTGTTGAATTTGCAGCATAAGGAAGTCAGATTTACTAAAAGCAAAAGCTATTTCAATACAGGCAAAGTTACATGTTAACATAACATCCCTTCTTTGACATACCTTCAAAATTCTTCCATTGAACTTGTAAGTTTTTGGAGTGTTTCTATTTGAATTTCTTTGCAAGATGTCAGAGTAGCCCCCCACAGCTGCTGTTTTGTTGTGATCTGCCTCCCATCCTCAGGTTTTTTGCTTGACGATGCTCCATAGGTCTCAATTGGGTTGAGGTCAGGGGACAAAAGGGGGCCAAACCATGAGTTTCTCTCCTTTTATGCCCATAAGATGCCAATGACAGGGAGGTATGCTTTGCATCATGAGATGGTGCATTGTCATGCATCAAGATCATTTTGCTACAGACGGTACGGTTCTTCATATTGTTGCATGGAAGAAAGTGGTCAGTCAGAAACTCGACATACTTTGCTGAGGTCATTTTTTGGACAATAAAGGGCCTACCAGCTCTCTCCCAATGATTCAGATCCAAAACATGACCCAGCCACCTACTTGACATCACAACCTTGTTGAGATATGATGGCCATACTCTACTTCAGTGGTCACCGACATTTCTGAGACCAAGATCCCTGGTCTCAGCCATGAACCTGTGCAAGATCCATCTGTGGAGTTATATTTCTGCCTTAACTTTAAGGTAGCAAAGGCACACTTTGAGCCTTATGAACGTGCAATCATTACTGTTGTGTGCACAAGCACATCGTTGCAGCGCTCTGTCACTTCCTCACGCATTCCTCTCTCGCTCGGGTGGGAGACGGGTCGTGTACGAGGCGAACCGGTGTACTAGTGTACCTCTGGACGGGTTTTAGGGACTTGGCTCCTTGCTGGGGCTCGTGGGTTGGCCCACTGCAACCGTTTCTGCTTGTGAGTATTGGTTAGAGGAGGCCAAATAGTAGGTTTATGCAAAACTGCAAGCCCCTGGAGGATCCCCCACCTTGAGGTTCATGGGACTTCAGAGGCACCAGCAGCTTCAAATACCTGTTTGCTGCTTTGTAATGGCTTTTTAGCAGGTGCTCTTTTGATTCGATACGTTTGTCTGGCAGAAACCTTTCTCATTATGCCTTTATCAGCACAATCCCGGCTGTCAACTGAATCAGCCACAAATTTATTCTCCGTACAAAAGTTTTTTGGGAATTTTTGAATGTTTTCATGCCTTGTCCAAGGCATTGCAATACTTGGTGTTTTTTTGTCAGCAGAGAGATCCTTTTTCTTTCACATATTGCTTGAAATCTATGGCATGCTTAATAATTGGGCTCACCTGGCAAACTAAATGTGACAGTTGTCCGAGACTGATATCAGTAATCCAAAGAGCCCCAAGACACAATGTCATCCATAAATTTCATTGAAAATCAAAAAAAATATGTTTATGATACTAAAATCCTTTTTGCAAAATAATTTGGAACACAGTGCAGTATTATTAGCAGTATGACTTCCCTGAGCCTTATTAAATCCTTACTCAACCTAATTGAAACAATATTTAAGATTTATAGACGCATATTTAAAATAGAACTTCCAAAGTGGCATCCAATGCAAATTTTCAAGAAAATGGCGTCTCTGAAGTCGGACAATGCGAATCTCTGTGCAATGTCAGTAAATCTCATGTTACCTCAGCTCGTCGGGTTTACTCAGGTTGAGCGCCTTGTGCTTAATGCTATTATACATCCAAACTAGCTTGTTATCACTTGACTGAGCCTCATTAAAATATTGTAAAAAATGTTAATTCTCAAGTCATATACACAAAATATGCATGTAACGTCAAAAACAGGGCCGCGCAGTATGTCAGCAAATCTCAGTTTGTTAGGTCAGCTCAGATTAATTATTCTTTTGTTTTCTTCTTTGTGTGGCTTTGTATTTACATCTCTGTGTTTACATCTTCATATTGAAGAGTGCTTCATTCATTTTTACACTTTCAATTAAGAATGTTAAGAAAATAATAGGGGTATACGCATTATGTCTCCTTTGCATTATGTTGTTTGTTTTTCATTTTATTTTTTTTTACAGTGGTGAATTTCACTGTACACTTACGTGACAGTTAAATTAAATGTGAAACAAGCTCACATTGCGCTTTGTCTTTAGTTAGCGAGATTATTGTATTGTTTTTTTTTATGTCTTAATATTAATAGTGGTTCTTTTTACATCTGTCATTAGATGTTAAAGTTAAGCTTGAGCATGTTATCATTTGTTTTTTAAATGTCTTAATATTCATTGTCATTCAGGGTCATTGTTACAGTGGTATGATAGTTAATAATGGTAACATGTGACTTCCCTACAGTTTTTTGGCAACAGTTTGTTCCCCCATGAGTCCCCTTCGGCGGTTTACATTCCGAGACCATCCGCAAATGGCAAAAAAACACAAGTTATTGATATGCCCATAAAAATGTCATTTTTTTTACACACTAATCAAGGCTGGGCTATGCTGCTGCGTCTAGGAGCTACTATATACAGTAAAACATCACTTTCTTGAGCTTCACATTGACAGCCTTACTCACACAACACAAACCAACAGGAGGTCATCAACCCAAATGTCTACCTTACATGGTGCAACCAAACATAACAGCATGTAACACGTGACTTTGGGCGAGAGGTGGGATACACTCCGGACTGCAGGGCACATATAGACAAACAATCATTCACACTCACATTCATACCTGTGGACAATTCAATCTATCTATCAAGTCTCCAGTTAACCTTTAACATGCATATTTTGGAAACCGAAACCGGAGTAGCCGGAGAAAACCCCCACACGGGGAGAACATGCAAACTCCACACAGAGATGCCCAAACGGAGATTCAAACCCAGATTTTCCTGATCTCCTGACTGTGTGGCCAACATGCTAACCACTAGGCCACCGTGCGGCCCGCTTTGGTTTGTTTCGTACATGCAAAACAATTCAGACATGATTCAAGGTTGTCCTTCTCTGTCCGCTGTTCAGTTCTTGTTTTGAGTGTGTGCAATATCTATTCATGAATTTGCTAATAATTCTGAGTCGATTGAGTTCTTTTGTACGCCTGCAAATGTGTGTAAGTAGACCTTGGATGCTTGACAGCAAAGATTGTGTTCATGGTCAACAATTGTCAAATACTTGCAGATTTGTTTCTTTTTTTTGTGTTATATTCTTATGACACTGAGCACTATTTCAAAAGGCACACTTAGCCTACTGCCTGCATCGATTCAAAGGCTTCAAACACACACAGTGAAGTGACAGCCATGAGTGACATGTTAATGACAACCAGCCACTTGCGATTACATCTTACATATGTCAGAACAATTTAATTGGTGGCTTGACTGCATTCATACCATAAAAACTGCAGGTCATGAGGTTACCAGGAGTCTATTATTAGTAAGTCATTTGGTTTCGACTCAACGTATCCTGCATATGTCGTCTGTCAGACTCCATGTTATCAAAAACACTGTGATGTGAAGCTACTCTGCAGCACTTTTAACGGAAAATGAATTTGCAAGTGATAGTGTCCTTTTAATTATTCAGCCCTCCAACGAGCATCAAGCGGCACGTCCCTACAATTTGCGCTGCCGACCTAAACAAATGAGCCTTTCAGAGCACATCCTCAAGCTGTCTCCGCCACTTATCATCGACCCGGCGTACGCTGAGGCGAGGCACAAAGCGCTAAGCAGCGTACTAAGTGCTCCTCCGTAACTCTTCACAGCCTTCAGTCATTCAGCGGCCACGGCTTTGTCAGGATTACAGCTGTTGCCGTCATTTCCACAAACCCGCCAAACTCGTTACGTGTCATTGGGAAGTATTACGAAGGAAGGGAGCACAAGGTCTCCCGGCACGAAGCAACCGCTTTGTGTTATGCTTCGTTTACCTCCTTGTACACTTTCATAAGGTGAGGCTAATTTTTGAGACGGTTCCATTAGGCCTGCATTGACGGACAGGCACTACAGAAGTGGAAAACACTATAGGGAAAATATATGTATGTAGTTTTAGCTGTTTGGTTGCACAAAAACAGCATTTCGGAACCTGAAATAGCGAACACTTACATACGAGACTCGAAGTGGAAGTGTCGGAAATTCAACCCGCACCGTTACCATGCAATTTATACAAAAAACGGTAGTCTAAGACTTGCAGATATGTCAAAAATAGTGTCACTTGTGGTGTTTATTTCCACAAAAATGCCGCTTTTGAGCTTGAAAATGCAAACATCTAAAAACAAATCTTGGTCTTGGTATATAGGCTTGGAGATGAATGAAGTATCTATCCATTAATAGTTTCAGTGACACAAAAGGTCTGTTGCGGTAAGGTGGATCAAAAGGGAGAGAATGAAATAAACACATTTTTTAATAATTACTGTCATTTCCGGGCTACAGAGCGCACCCACTAAATTTAAAAAGAAAAACATATTTGTACATGAGGAGAAGGAACGTTCGTGTGGGGAAGTATTTCCATGGCGGACTGCTCAATTGTGGCAGAATCTCATCACAAATACTAACCCGCCCTCTCCTGAGCTAAACATGTCAAAACAAAATGGCGACCTGAAACCGGCGAAAGTTGGCGTAAACACTTCTCTTGCAGAACGTGAATGGAAGCTAGCTGGATTAGCTTAGTTTAGCAGAGCATGCTAGCTGCGGCTGAGTGTGTGTGTGACTCAGGTGGATTAGTATATTTTCACTTTGTTGTGTTTTACCGTTTCCATGTATTAAGCGTTTCACAATGCCCTCTGACGACGTTCAAGTTCTGAGTGAAAAAAGACTAGAGGCAAGTTTATTCTTGCACCTCGCTCGTCTTAACCGTCATCAGATATTCTCAACACACACAGACACACTTCGACCTTCAAAATAAGAGCGCTTTTTGCCACATCTTGTCTTGTGTAAACAAAATCAGGGTGTCATAAAAAATATCTTACATTAAGAATGCAATTGGAATTGCCTATGTGACTACATTTACCTTAATGTTAAGCACGAGCATTACAGTTGTTGTAGATTTTGTAGCAATGTGTGCAGAGGCTGACATCCCATTAGAAACGTTAGCCAGGCTACATCCATTTCTGAATTACTTGGCAAAATTGGCCAATGATGAATCGCATCTATAAATGTAAGGGTTTTTTTTTTTGCATTTTTGCATTTAATAAAATTGTATTCACTAACCCAAAAAGGACACACTCTATGCTGGTAAAAGTGTCATATGTAAAATACAGAATTAAAAAAAATGTAAATGGAAAAATCCATCCATCCATCCATTTTCTATACCGCTTCTCCTCTTTAGGGTCACGGGGGCATGCTGGAGCCTATCCCAGCTGACTTCGGTCAACAGGCGGGGTACACCTTGGACTGGTCGCCAGCCAATCGCAGGGTACATATAGACAAACAACCATTCACACTCACATTCATACCTATGGACAATTTAGATTTGCCAATTAACCTAACCTGCATGTTTTTGGATGGGGGAGGAGCCTGAAAACGCAAATATTTAACCAATGACAGCGGTATTCATTTTGGCATTTCAATTATATGAACGGCAGTTTGGATGGAAACGCAAACTCTAGAAAATGGGTTACAAAATTGATGTTTCTGAAAACAATACCAACTAGGGCTGTCAATCGATTAAAATATTTAATTGTAATTAATTGCATTTTATCTATAGTTAACTCATAATTAATCACAATTAACCACAGATAGAAGTAAGTTTTTATTTGGGCTGTCAAATGATTAAAAGTTTTAGATAATCAGATAATCACGTTTTTCTAATTAATTAACCATGATTAATCACCATGTCACACTATGTCTGAAATATGTCCATTTTTACTCTATTTTATTGAAAAAAAGATACATGACAGGGCAGTCAGACATTACAAGTCCATATTCTCATTTTCAGGTTGAAGATGGACTCAAACTCAACTCCCAAACCTACTGCTGATTTTTTCACACAGCGGTACAGGAAAAAGTGTGCGTCTTTCAACAAGACCATGATTTTTATGCAGGACAATGCTCCATCTCATGCATCTAAGTACTCCACTTCGTGGCTCGCTAGTAAAGGTCTTAAAAAGGTCTTCAAAAATAATGACATGACCTACTTGCTCACCTGACCTAAACCATATTGAGTACTTGTGTGGCCTTAAACGTAAGATTTACAGTGAAGAAAAAAGGTACACCTCTCTGAACAGTGTCTGGGGGGCTTTAGTTGCTGCTGCACAAAAAGTTGATGGTCAAATGATCAAGAAACTGACTTATTCTGACTTTTTAAAAAAATGAAAATAAAATAGTGAGATGGGAATATTTGTGATTTTCTTTGACTTGCCTAATTATTCTGCACACTAATAGTTGCCTAATAATTGTGCACACGAGATATCCTCAACAAAAGCCAAAACCTCCCTTTCACGTACTTAAATATTCAAGTTTGAGGTTAATTCACATTTTGGATTGACCAAAAGCACTGTTATTGTTAAATAATAAAATGAATAATCAGCAATGCAAATTGCCTAATAATTGTGGACAGTGTAATAATAATAAGTGTACAAACGATATGGTTGGATTCGATACAATTCAACGGTTACAGATACACATGGTGTTGTTTTCGGCAAACTCAAAAAACTGTGTTTCAGAGCCTGAAAATGCAAACCTCGGAGAACAAGTAGCACATGTGGTGTGGTGTTATTACAGTGGTCGAACGTCAACCCATGGCCTGGCATAGATATTGTGGCATTTTAAAAATAAAATTGTAAAGCGACAGTAGCACTTGCACTACTGAAAATGCAAGCAGTGGAAGGGTGTACACAAGGTAGTACAGAAGTAAGCAGCATGCGCATCAAGTACTCTACTGTATAGCAGTTCACTGTGCTGAATGTGCTTCCTTTGGACTAAATTTGCCTTCATGTACACACAGAGCCACAAGGTTACTGTTCTCGTACTTTTGCCGTAAATATAAAATCTCCTCACAGTGACGCTCATCGGGCAGATGGTTAGTCCGAAAAGGTCCTCAGCATAAGTGAGTTTAACAACTTCATTTTATAGTACATTACTGAGATGTTTATGGTCATTACTGTCGGCAGCCTTCCAACATGGCCGACTCTCTGCGGCTTCATTTACTCTACTGCAGTCTCTGGCTCGTAAAACCCTCATCGCTTTGGCAAGTTCAGAGCAAGAAGCAGATCTGACCCGGGCAGGCAATGAATGTTTATCACAAGGTCACGGCAACCTTAGTGAACTTTACTCAGACGCAATGCGAGTGAGGACATGTTATTATCAGGATAATTGAATGAGTGCAGTCAAGGAAGGACAGAGGTCTCATTAGGCACCCTTCTTGCAGAAATAGCATAGCGATCTCTATAAATACATGCTTATTCCAAACTACAAGATGCTAGCGACTACTTGTAAAAATAGAAAGACATCATAATATCAATTGTTTAAGTGAAGTTTAAAAGAGGAAAAGGTTGCACAACGACTGATATCCATGCACTAAAATGCAATATGCATGTGATGTATGATTTAAAAAAAAAACAAAATAAAGCTAAAGCTAAAGTCTAAGCGCCATAAAACTAGTTCAAATTACAGATAATGTTAAGCTCACTGAATGCTGCTTATTTTTTTGAATAAAAGGTGCTGGTAAGAAGTAAGTAAGTAAGAGTCAATTGTAAGGTGCTTGAGGATAAAAGCAGTGATTTGCTTGGTTTACTCGGTCGGTATAATAGCAAAGATGCAAAGATGAGATGCGTGTGGGCAGGGCCGCCCCTGGCCAGATTGTGACCCTAAGCAGAATTCTATTTGGATGTCCACGCCCCGACCCCATAACAAAATGATGATCTTTTGTGATCGCAAACAGGGGCGCCACCAGGAATTCTGGCCCCCATGAAAAAAAATCACATTGAGTCCCCGCTGGGCAGCTTGTGGTCACCACATCTCTAAGACCGAACTGACCCTTTAAAAGCCATTTTTATACTATTTGACTTGAACCTGAATTTTGTTGCATGTTTTGGGGTAATATGGTCGTCTCTCGCCACGGTTCCAACATCACTCCCTCACTCTGTCGCAGTTTTTGAAAATGGCCGCTGTTTCGTGGTTGACTATGGCATACAGGTGTCAGTAACGTTACGCTGATGAGACATTACCTTATATTACATTACCTTAACTTGCACTGCATGGAGTCGGCCATGGATGGAGTCCGACATGACAGAGTGAAAATAAGTTCTCCTCCCATCCCGTGTGGAAGTGGTACGTTTTTGCTTCTTACTTTGTCCTTCTTTCCCACTCAGTTTCGAACTCAGTTTAGAATAAATAAATAAATAAATAAATAGTTAACTCTCTAGCTTGCCATGCTTAAAGTGGCGCCTGTCTCTTGTGTCCCTCCAAAGATCCCGTAGCCCGCGCGTAAGAGTTGTGCAATGTAATGTAAACAAAGACCCACATTATGTTCGAGATACTAAAACTATACTAAAACTATTATGGCTTACCATGTCTAGTATATTACGTAATACAAGTGCAAAGGTGACTATAGGGGTGTTATTTCATGTCTACAGGGATCTAATAATCGTAAAAAAATAAAAATAAACAGGTTTTCTATGCTCTAATTACAAAAATATTCCATTTATTAATATAGACTCCTACTTTGTGGAAAGTCTAAAACCAATTAACTGTGATAAGCGTGGGATGACTGTACACAAACTGTTCAATACATTATTTTTTTTAAATTCACAGAATAAACTAATGTTTAGGGCTGGATGGAACCCACACCCCCTGCCTCAAAGGCAGCACTTGTACCATTACACCAGTACCTGTGTACAGGATACCCCATGGGGTGACTGTAAATAATATTTGTGGGCCTTGTTATGTGTTGTGGTCAAAATGCTTTCAATAAACATGCTAGCGTACTGCTAACATTTAGAATAGTTACCAAAATGGTCAATGACTTATGGCCTTATGGACACACCTGTGTGCCTGCAAACACGTTTTTCTCGATGGCGGCTTTATTTTTCAACCAATCTTGCTCAAATTTTACACACATGCTTGTCCGTCCCCAAAAGGTGTGTACCAAATTTCATGGCAGTTCGGCTAAACATGCAAAAGTTACAGTAGGTGGTTTGTAAACGTGTGTGAGAAATGACAACTTCCATGTGGTGGATTTGTCATAAAATACTAGCACAGGCATGTTGATGATATGTAGTATTGCACACAGATCACTAGGTGTCAGTAATAAAGTAAAACAACAGCTACCACAGGAAGTACTGTACAGTACTGTACAGTGTACTGTGACAAATTTTCAGCCTTTTGTGTGTAGCGGTTCAGGAGTAGAAGAGTTAGCTTACACAAACAAACCAGTTTGACTGTACAAAGTCCACAAGAGCTTTTATACCCAAACTGGATGACAGTAAGCAAAGGCAGGGATGTCATGTCCTCTAAAACTCGAGTGACTCCCTCAAAGAGGGTTTTTGACATTGAAAACCTAACACAGCACTCTGAGTTTCATATTACCTTTCAAGTTTTCCTTTTTTCAGCTCGACCTTCCACATCAAATCTATCGCTGTTACATTCTCTGCACACTCAAAAAGGCCCAAAAGAGTGAGTGATTGCCAGTCTGCACCGTAATTAACTAATGGAGCCAAAGGAGCAAAAGAGGCTGCCCCAGTCCCCCGCAAACACCCTCTTTCTTTGCCTGACCCTGAGGTGGCCCCAGTGTCTCCACACCCTGATAATCACTGTGGAGCCTCTGTGGGATCCCTGGCATACTAATAGAAAAGAATCCAGTTTCTAAAGTCCTATTAGGTCTTGTTGTATAATAATACTGATTTCATGTCTTCAACATTGCTTCCGTTGCTGCTGTGTTGTGCAATATACTTGTTCATGAATGACCACATGGTCAAAGAGAACTCTGTTTTTCTTTCCATGCTGCGGGTCAAGACAAGACAAGCTGCGGTCCACAAATAGCACCCTGGCCAGACTTTGGATACTCCTGATCTAGAGCGCAGTACGCTCGCCGTAGGACCCCGGACAGAAGTAGCATCACAGAATGTGGGTCTTTTTGTAGAGCTTTTTCAGCTTCTCTCAGCTCATTATTTTTGTCTTCCCGCCTTAAACTTCAGCTCCCGTCAATGTTGTTAAGACATAACAGCTCGCTCTTGTCAAAGAAAAAGCCTCTGATAGACACAATAGAAGACAGGTAGGCAGTTGCAAAAATCCGCCAGGCTGGAAAAAGACAAATAAATGTTGTTCTAAGGAGGCGGACGGAGACGAAACATTGAGTCATTAAGGCTGTTATATCTGTCAGGAGCATTCTGGTCTTTACCTCGTGAGTTCCCCTACCTGTGGCTGAGGCGATCGATGAGAGCACGCTTGAAAAAACGTATCCACAGTATCGACTAGTCGCATGGCAATAAATAAGATCAGGTTATTAAGGAGTAAAGAACGTAAAATAAGCTCAATGCTGCACCATAAACCTACTTGGGACTTACTGCAGGACACAACTGCGTGATTACGGTGAGGTTCTGCCTTGAAAGGTGCCTAACCAGGTTTTTGCTTCCAAATGTGTGCACTTTTTACAAAATATACACGCTCACTTTGCACTTGTACAAAGTAATAGATGCCGTATATCACATACAACAACAAAACATTAAGCACAGGAAGACAAATTAGCGACACTAGCATAGCTATGTGGTTCTGCAGTGCTAACAATACAGCATATTAGCTTGTGAGCCTAGAAGTTACAGCTCCCACATGTGCAGCTGATTGACAGATAGTTGCCGGAGCTTATGTAGCAAAGGCTGCTTTGTGTCATTCGATACATTATTGCTAAATAAACCTCTAAAGTTGCGTTGAAATAACCGTCACAAAACACTTCAAGCGAACCCTCAATGTACATCACAAGTATTCAGTTTCGAAGATGCACAATTTTGCTCGGTTGTAATAAACACAGCTGGAATCTGTAACGTCGTACAGTTTGGAATTCAGCCAACATATTTGTTACTGCACACCTGTCTCTCTGAAGTCAAATGTTAGCGACATTAACATTAGAATACACATTATGTGAGCTCCAGTGCTAACATTCGCATTTTAACAACATCACACTAAGTTAACCTATCCGCTGAAGAAAAACTAAATGATCAAACTTGCAGCTCCCGAGTGCTGCTGGTTTGCAGAGCTTTATTTTGAGATGTGTAGCGAAGCCTGCTTCATGTCATTTTACACGTTATTGTTTAATAAGCCTCTAAAGTCGCCCAGAATGTTGGATTTCAAACTAAACTCACATAAGATGACATGTGAAATTTCAGTTTAGTGGTTTAGCAAGTTTTGAAAATACACAATTTTGCAAGTGTTTGGTTGGAACCTCTAGCGTCAAAATCTGCTGAGGTCGTATCATTTCGGAATTCAGCCCAGAATTTTAGAACTACACACCTCCGTCTGAAGTTAAACGTTAGTGACATTAGCATAGCTGCCGCATATGACGTACAGTGCTAGCATTAGTTGCACTTCAAGGGCTGCATCACGCTTGATAGCATATTTGCTGAAGAAAAACAAAATGACCAAACTGACAGCTCCCACGTCTATCGTGGCTAGTTGGCAGAGGTTTATTTTAGATGTGTAGTGAAGCCTGTATTTTTTTTCCTCTCTCAAAAGTGGAGCAAAGTGGTGCTCATAAACAGGTTTTAGGGATACACATAACTGTTAGAACATTTTTAAGAACGAAAGAGGACTGACCAACAATGATTCCAAACATTGAGTGACCCTTTTACATTTTGGACACAAATATTTGCTAGTATTAAATCAAGTAATCAGACCAGGACCAGGTCAAGTCTGGTCTGGACTGTTGACAGTGACAAATTGGCACAAGTGTTGTATTTTTTTGCAGTTCAAACTCGCGAAAGCACAGTCAGTCAGCGTTTTCTCTCCCCTTCCCCTCTGGTCATCTCGGATATTCCCCCGACTCACGAGTCAAGTGGTTATCACCTACTTCTCAAAATGCAATTTCTTCCAGATACGAGTCTCGTTTTCGCACACAGGTGGACAGGTACTCGAGAATGTGGATTCTATTTGGCTCGGCTGTCTTAAAAAAAAAAAAAAAAGCAGATACTGGGCGACGACGTGACACAATGAACCCAATCTGAGAGGCTTAGAAGTGGCTGTCAGCCGGACTTTCTTTTAAAGCCGTCAGCATTTTTCGCAAGATGTTCCCATCAGACGAGAAAAAAATCAGCATCACAATGACACACAGGAAAGGGAAAGTAAGAAGGAGTTCTGCTAGGAGAGATGAACCTATTGTGTGTCATGATAAACTGACTTTTATGAAATAAAAGTCTGTGGTCTTGCCGGTGGATGAATAGCGTTTAATTTTGGCATACACGACCCCGGACCACTCAAGACATCAGTAGATGTTAAAAGACGGAAAAAGAAGATGAAAAGGATCTTGACTCTTGAATAGGAGTGAGACGTTCTGCAAAAAAATCTTAAGAACATTTCTACCTAGAAGATCAAAGCACTACATGTCCAAATGTCACTGCAATACAGCTAACAGCCACTAGGGGGTTCGCATGATACGGTAATCACTTGTTTATTGCATTTCATTGGATCCAGGACCGACCGTGATAAGTGAATTTCCATAGTAGGATTCTTAATTTTTGAATGGAATAGTTCCGTAGTGGATATAATAAGAGAAAATAAAAAAGACATAATATGAACTCACACGTGTTAGCATTGGGAGAGTTCCTTGTTCTTTTTTTTTTATTTCCTGTTCTGTGGCTATTGTCTCACTTCATTACTAGTGACACCTAGTGACCTGTGTACAATACTACATATCATCACAACATCTTTCAATGTGTCTTCCCAATTTGTATTTTACTTCATTTAGCCATTTTTACTCTGGAAATTGCTTAATTTAAGCCAAAAAATACATACAATTTGCTTAAATATGCATGTTTTTTGACTAAGAATTAACCATATTCAACCACAAAACAGCGATGATTTATTCATGAATATATTTTTGAAAAACCGTGCAGCTGCGTTATTCAAAACGCTAAGTGGCGAGGGATTACTGTACAAAAATATGAATATGCTAAAATCATCCTTAATAGATGAATTTCTTTCTCGTTTTTAGGATTTTTTAGTTTTTCATGTACTATAATATAACAGATTGCATTATCATATGATATACATCATGTTTTTCCATTTATTATTTCACGTTATTCATTTTTTGAATGTATTTATTATTTTCATTAGATTGTTGTTGTATGTCTGTTTAATGTATTTATTTGAATACATACATTATTTGAATAATGTTGAAATAAAAAAAAAGACTGATTGGCAACTGGAAATTTAAAAATAAATATGATGTCAACAGTCATCACCAAAGTACGAACTTGAAACTTAAACTTAAAAGGGTACACAGCACTAATAATAATTCACTTTTCACAACACAAAACACAGAGTGTTGCGTTCACTGACACTATCATTTCCATGTTTTTTTTGTTTTGTTTTGTTTCACTTGAGTGTCATGCAGGATGTGTCCACTGACATAGACCACCACCCATTTCAACCTGAGCCTGCACGACAGAATTGGACACGGCGGGATGCGTGCGCGGAGGCTACCGTTAAATCCGCTGCAATCTCTTGCAGTCGCTTTCTTGCCTGCGGCCGATCTTTCACTCCTTCCTCGTAGGAGACAAAGAAATCACTCCTGCATGTTGTCAGTCTTCATTATTATTAACTCTTTGCACTTCACAATGTCACAGGACATGTTGGAGTTCATCTTTCCGCTCAATAAGTATCCGTCGGACTGCTATGGACTGATCTTAATCCAACCTTGAATTTGCTGTGATCTCCCGCTGTGCGTTCGTAGCCTCTTACAAGCTCACATCAAGCAGGCCACCTGTGGGGAACGCCGGCTGTTGCATACAGATTCAACTGCACAAATCAGACTTACAAGCTAACATAAACGGCATCAACGGCATCCATCGTGTTTGCGTCAAATGAATCTTGCACACTGTCAGGCATGAAGAGTCGCATTTTGGAGAAAATGATCCCAATAGGAAGTGTAATCCAGGTAGACATGGGAGGAAAATCCCTGCTGAAGTAGTAATCAGAGCTAAAATGTGCCATTTCTCTGCTAAAGGCTTTCAGGATTCTCTTCTTGTTTTACTGCAGTAAACTCGTGTTCACTCGGACTCTGACCCAGACGCCGCCCTGTAAGGACCTATCGTCAATAAATCATAGAAGTATTTTAAGTTTTGATGCACTGCTTCTATTTTGAACGGCACAGTATTTTTAGACTTTACGGTTATGGTTCATCAGATTAGGAAATCCACAGAACGATTGTATGTGAGTTAAACCATGATGCTACTCAGCCAATCACATCTGTGCATTCCAGGCACTAAAGATTGCAATTCTAAACACAACAGCAACAGACAAAGGAGAAGAGAAGTGAGATGTACACACAAAGAAGACAGAAAGACGAGTGAGCCGGAGACAACAGAAAAATAAATAAAATATGTAAAGGGAAAGTGGACAGCAAAAATAGAGCTTTCAACCTAGAAAGGACAGAATCATTCCTGTTCATTCTCCCCTTTTGAAGCACAAAAGCAGCTTGTCTCATATGCTCAGAGTGTGGCACTCATAAAATGTGGCAGTGGCAAACTAGGAGACAAAGCACAAAGTTTTTGACCAAACACCAAACATTGTCACTCATAAAATAAGCAGTCTCAGAGCCCAATATGAAAAATCCACTCCAATGTTGAGCCATTATTTAACTGTCATACATCGCACCATTGGGATGCTGGCAGGACGAGTTAAGGCATGACAGTCAGTTGACCCTGATACAGCTACAAGACTACTTCACCATACACTTACGTCCTTACACACACACGAGAATGGGTCTATGAGAACAAAACGAGGCAAGATTTTAAACATAATTTTTAAGAAAAAATGAAACAATTAAAAAATATATGACTGCACAAACAGACCTTTTAATTTAACAAAGTCACAAGAACAACGCAGGTGCATTTTGAAATGTTTATTGTCCTCAAAATTATTAGATAAACAATATTATTGTCAATATTTGAGGTCAAATTAAGCGTTAATGTTATGATAATATATCCATCCATCCATCGTCTATGCCACTTATCCTCTCTAGGGTTGAGGGGAATATAATATGTCATAATAATAATTATATATACTGTATATTTCAAGGTGTCACGATGCACTCAGCTCACGCAGGTACTTTTTTAATGTTTTATAACTCTGCATGCACGATCTAAGAATGATGCTTTAAACTGTCGAAGTTATTTCCTCAAATTGAAACAAAAACTGAAAATGATAGAAGTTAAGACAATGGCGGCAATTTTAGCTGCTGCTACTACTAATCATTTATGTCGGTGTGTAGTTATGTTAAAACAGGTAAAATAGATTGCAGATTGGAGTAGATTGGCTTTATGTTTATGCTAAAAGAAGGACAGTTCCCATGAAAGTGCGGAAGCAGGAAGCAGATTTATTATTTATTAGACTCAATTAGACTCGGCAGTCACATGTCGCGAGTCAGTGACGCTGGGAACACCGAGTGCAGGTAGGATTGCAAGGTTTATAGTGTGCGTAAAGCACTTAATGTGGTACGTGTATTATCATTCACAGCAGTGATGTCAGAGCACACGTCGAGCTGCCCTCTTCCCGTGAGACAGATTTTCTCTGAAACACAAACTATTGTCTCGTAATCTCAAAATTAGTGACATCAAATCAAGTATACGAACACACACCCAGCCACACACACACACGGTCCTGGTCCTGTCTTTGACTGTTTTTGTGGTAGGTCCTCAAAAACACACACCCACCCACACACACACACACACACGGTCCTGGTCCTGTCTTTGACTGTTTTTGTGGTAGGTCCTCAAAAACATCAGAGAAGTCCTATCATATAGAGCAGTGGTCCCCAACCTTTTTTGACCCACGGACCGGGTTGTGTTCCCACAAATCTTCGTACATTATAGCGATCTAATTTATCTTATCTCTGGAGTTTCTCCAGAGAGATTATTACATGGCTGTTTGACGTGTGTGGTAAAAGGCAGTGTGCTAGCATGGATTAACTTGAGACAAATGTGCAAATTAGCACTCAATATGTCATCAAAACTTACCTTTATGTATTCCCACATAGTATCAGCATTTGACACCAAATATGAGGTGAAAGAAAAATGGTAAAAATACAGTAGTAGTCTATCTGTGCGGTGAGGGAAAGTCAGCACACGCACATGCGTCAAATGAGACGGAAGCAACAGAGAGAATCCGGCCACTTTTCAAAATAAAACATCATGGAAATTATTAATTAATTATTGCAGCCCGGTACCAAATGACCCCCGGTACCGGGCCGTGGCCCGGGGTTTGGGGATCACTGATATAGAAGACCTTTGACTATTTTGCAGTAGGTCCTCAAAAACAGCAGAGCGGTCCTGTTATACTGTATAGAGAATTTTTGACAGTTTCTGCAGTTGGTCCTCAGAAACAGCAGAGGTCCAGTCATATATCTTTGACTGTTTGCAGTAGGTCGTCTAAAACAGCACAGAGGTCCTGTCATATGGAGGATCTTTGACTGTTTTTGTAGAAGGTCCTCAAAAACAGCAGAGAGGTCCGGTCATATAGAGGACCTTTGACTGTTTTTGCAGTCGCTCCTCAAATACAGCAGAGCAGTCCTGCCATAGAGGATCTTTGACTGTTTTTGCAGTAGGTCCTCAAAAACAGCAGAGAGGTCCTGTCATAGAGAGGACCGTTGACTGTTTTATTACTAGGTCCTTAAAAACAGCAGAGCATTCCTGTCATAGAGGATCTTCTTGACTCACATGTTTTTGCAGTAGATTCTCAAAAATAGCAGAGTGTTCCTGTCATATATAGGATCTTCGACTGAACTTATAGCTTTATGAACATGTGGCCCCAGAACAAATAGTTGACTATCCATAAACAGTAAGTGTATACTACATTAAAAGCTTCATTAAATACAAGTCTTACTGATTTCTCCACAACGTCGGGTAATGGGTGCCCACGTATGCGAGAATAGAATACATAGTCCTGAGTTGTGAGTACATTTATGTATGGAACATTTCCTTTCAAATCTGTGGTATTCCTTAACCTTCCATCCGGACCGTTTGCGTCATTACAGTATGTTTAAATGGCCCAGAGAGTTTATTGCTTTATGCCTTTTTCCCTCCTCCTTCCTACGTATTGCTATTTTTGTAGCCTGAATGAAGACTGATGGTCAAATATAACAATAATAACAATAAATGTGTGTGGGAGGAAGAGGAAACGGCTAAATTGCTAAGCTGTAACCAGCTAGATAAACAACACTGGCACCACATGGAGAAGAAATGACTGTCAATCAACACTTTGTTGTGGTATTGACTGGGAGTTTTTTTTTAAGCAGAAAACAAACCCGCTGCACTAATTCTATTTTACTGTCGGCAACTTTAGAGGCAACTTGCAAAGACCACGTTGTCGCACTAGCGACTTAGCTTTTTGCATGATTTAGTCACACTTTGCCACCACGCCACATAATCCCCCGACGACGCCGTGTAATCAGTGCGGCCTGCACAACTTTAAGCTCATCATTATTATCCCGCGAAACTCGCCCGGCGCCCCGCTGGAGCCTAAACTCTGGCCTGCGGTGACGAGCACAGGAACAGGAGCGCTCCACGTATGTACTCAGCCAGGAAATATATGCAAACTAATTCACGCCAGGGATTATTATGTTATCTTTTTTTTCTTTTTTGTGCCCTCGCTCCACTCATCCCTCCCTCACCACCGCCCAATCAACGAGATTAGGAACATGGGGAAGGGAACTCCTACGCTGGTGAGGTGGGATAGATGGTTTTGGAGTGCGGTGTTATCAGGTTTGCAGAGATAGCAAGCCAGAGGAACTGTGTTCTCGACAGAGTCAATTTTAGCTCCTTTCCGTGAATTTATCTTCCTTAGGAGGACACCTTGTCGCGACACTTGTCTTCGTCAACAAAGGCCAGAGGAGCATCAGTTAAGACGCTAATGGCTGCTGGCACGGCGCTACCACCACAATGCTTGTTAGGCTTTCGCTGATGGCAGTATTTTCCAAAACGTATTCAGCATTCCGTCTAAAGAGTCTGAGGCTTCCTGTGAATAATCCATGACTTATTATGATGCTCAGAAGGTTCTTCTAGACCAGTGTTTCTCAACTGGTTTGGCCGTGGCACCTACCATCGCTTCTCATCGCTCTCTTTGTGGTGTGCTCTTTTCCAGCAGATATCTGCAGCTGTGAGTTGGACGGACGGCACATTAAATCCCTACTCAGTGTCCTGCCCCTCCCGTTCAAGCTTGACGAAAGTCGCCGATATATGTGGCACGCACCTCGTGGCGGCATAGCAAGCGAATAGCACAGAAGAGAAGATGAGCTGCATTCACTGACCCGCAAAGACTAAAACTGAAAACAGATTTGCGACCCACCACCACCTGGAGAATCACTGTTCTAGACCAGTGTACAGTACATCACCACTGTACCTTGAAATCACATAAATTACAACCAATTACAACCGTAATTGCTCAAAATAATAAGGGGGGGGGAGGAACTATAGCGCTATTTGTGTGTGTGTGTGTGTGTGTGGGAAGGGGGTCAGAACCACCGCTTCAGACAATTTTGGTGCAGCTATGCCACAGGTTGTCTCCCTAGAGAAACTAGCTGTCGCACACACATTCCATATTATTGTCTGGTTTAATATGAAATTACTGAGAATATTTATATTTTGGAAATTAAATGTTCTGCAATTCCACGAGGGGTATGCGTACCCCTGGTTGGGAATGACTGTTCTAGACCATCTTAAACCTATACTGTAATGCAAAACCTTAACAATGTTCCAACAGTAATATGTGCCCTGAGAGCCCAGCGAGATGAGCCCGTCTTGTGTAAACGCCCACCACTTCATGGAGGACAGCTTTGTAAAAAAAGCAGGCTTCGCTACACATCTTAAAACAAAACTGTACCAATTAGCTGTCAGTCAGCTGCAGACGTTTGATCGTGTTGTTTTTTTGTTAAAATGTGATTGTAATGTTAGCACTGGAGCTCACCAGTGTTGCTAATGTTTCACTTCATTCACTAATGATAGACTTCAGAGGCGTTCACTTCCAAAAATGTCAGCAGAATTCCACATTTTACGACGTCAGCGGCATTTGACGTTACAGGTTACGACTGTTTATTATATAAGTGAAAACGTGTGACATGTGTTGACGTTTCCGTGACGGCGGTTATTTAAAAATAATGTACACAATGAGGTAGAGCAGGCTTCGCTACACATATTAAAATAAAGCCTGCCAACAGGTGTGGGACCTGTAAGTTCGATCATGATGTTTTTCTGCAACAAATAGGCTAACTTAGCATGGTGTTGCTATTAAAATGTGTGTGTAATGTCCCACTCCTTAATATTACCCTGTTGTATCTCATATATGCCATCTATAAGTTGGACGAGTTACAAAGTACAGTCAAACCTGTCTTAGCAGCCACCTTTATAGGACGGCCACCTGCCTATAGCAGCCACTGAAAAATCCCCCACAGCAAATTTACATGTTATAGACCCTGTGTATAGCAGTCACCGGTCCAACGCGGCCACCGGCCACCCATTTTGTCTCCCTTGGTCAATATCTGACTGCATATAGCGGCCAAATTACCAACTCAAGTAGAAGCTTCATGCACGAAAAAGTTTTGTTTTTCAATCAATGAAGCTGTCGTGTGTAGACTTTAATTACTGAGTCCTATCTCAGTCACAATCATTCACAAGATCCACACAAACTGTCAGTTGTTCCACATAAAAAAGCCGTCTTCTTTTGAGCTTGCTATTTCCTGGTCAAACATGTAACTTTAAGAGCATTTGCACCAAAACATTACCGCAAATTAGGTTGGGAACAGGACGTGCTCCCAGCGACGCTACAATAAAAAAAAAAAAAAAAGCATACGCTAGCATGCATGCGGCAGCGGGAGCAAAACTGAGTTCGGTTGTACTTAATTGAAGTATTTTAGAATGTACTCACGTTATTTTTCATCAATCCTCATCCACAAATCCATCAAAGTCCTCATCTTCTTTATTCGACACAAAAAAGTCATCTTCTTTTCCGTTCGCTACTAGTCTGTTAACTTGTCAGTGTTATTCAGCTCCGAAGCAAAGAAGGAAACTTCTCCTGTTGCTTCTGCCAACTTTATTTATTGAACGCGGCCACCAGACAGCAGCTCAGAACACACACACATCTCTCAGCATCGTCTCTCCTTCCTGCTTGCCCACAAGGCAAAGGTTAAATAAGCCCCACTACATAGCTGTCCAGCCAATGCCTGTAAGAAATGACACCGTTTATTTCCTGGTGTGCACTGGTCAATACTGTAATGCCGCTTGTTGTGGGGAACGAGAGACTCACGTCGCCGATGCACTTTAATGGCGACGCATACATTATTGGTTCAATAATGTATGCACGAGCTGTGTGTTGGTTTATGTGTGTGATATATGTGTGTGCGCATGCGTGTGTGTAATAAAGCCTTTATTAACAGCGGAGAACACTGCAGGACTTTAGATCCACGGCAACATAAACACACTTCCCAACTCGCTCGAAACTCACAGCTAGCACTGAGCCTAGCTCTCCTGCTGGGAAGTGACGCCCACGGTCACTTCCCGTCACTTCTTGATGAACTAAAGCTGTAATGACACTGCCGTATAAAAAGTAAAATATAAAAAACAAGCGTAAGACATTACTAGCACAGCTTTGTTCTGTGGGTCGTGGATATATTCTATCAGTTATTATTAAGCCTCTAGCTTCCTTTTAGTAAGTAAAAACCTTGGCTATGATTGCACTAGATTGTCATGTAGACCTACAAAGTACACTTGGAAGAACAAGAGGTGAATAAATGCATTGCAACTGATGTGAAACTGATGAGGGGTAGGATTAAATAAGCTTTGCTTCTTCCTACTCCTTTTTGGACATGCAAAATTGTGAATTGTACTATGTGATGTGCTACTGTTTGACTCATGCATGTTCAGGATTAAAACCATGAACCATGATAATAACAAGCCTAGTAGTGCTGTACAACTTTTATCCGCAGTCCGCAGTGCCCTCTACTGGTCAACATTATTATTATTATTATTTCCCCCCCCCCCCCTTTTTTTTTTTCCTGTACTGGTCAACATTCAAACTGGACGCCAACCTGTCTATAGAGGCCACCTGTCTATAGCGGCCACTTTGGCAGACTCCCTCTAGTGGCCGCTATAGACAAGTTTGACTGTACACGCAAACAGTGTACATGTAAAAAGTGAATATAGTGCACAGTAGAAATAATACTGATTTGTAGCTACCGATAGCAGGCGCTTTAAAATGTCACTTTACTACTTCTTGTTTTATACAACAGCATTGTTGTTTAGCGCTATTACAACATTGGCTATGTTGCTGCGTTGCACAATATGCTTGTTAATAAATGACCATGTGGTCAAAGAGATTTGGGTTCCTTCTCACTTCCTCATGCACTCTAGTCATGTCATTATTAAAGTAAATAAAAAAGCTTGTTATACATCATGAGTTTCCACACCAGCATTTTAAAGTGCATGCATGATACTTCAAATGCAGCTACCACCAGATGATCATGCTGACGTTTTTTTTCACGTAATTAGTGACCCCAGCAGTTATTTGCTTTTGGAGACCACACACCCGGCGATGATAGAAAACAAATTGAATACAGGCGTCAATTGGAACATTTAGTGTACAGTAGAAACCCGGGTGCAACCCTCTCTCTCTGCAGAGGCATGTTCCATCGTCATCAAGCATATGTCCGCAGGGGAACTTGAGTCAGCCCAGTTCTGTCGGCTTGTCCTCTTTTTTTTCAAGGGCAAACTTTCTCTTTTCTGCTCACTCTTGCAGCAGCAGCAGCAGCAGCGTTGCCGCAGTCGCCAATCTACTCTTCGTCTCTTCTTCCTC
Source organism: Dunckerocampus dactyliophorus (assembly GCF_027744805.1). Classification (NCBI taxonomy): domain Eukaryota; kingdom Metazoa; phylum Chordata; class Actinopteri; order Syngnathiformes; family Syngnathidae; genus Dunckerocampus; species Dunckerocampus dactyliophorus. The sequence goes on from NC_072834.1 coordinate 18,453,196, forward strand.
CCTGTCTTGTCCTTCCGGTGTTTTTGCTGCCATATGTCTATACATTATTCAAGCGTGCCAAGATGGAATGGAGGTTGACGCTACAATGCTAGCAAAAACTGCAGAGACGTTGTTACTTTTTTTCCCTCCTTGTCTTAACGATTCGCATTCAGGTGGTTCAATAATGTATGCACGAGCTGTGTGTTGCTGTATGTGTGTGACATATGTGTGTGTGCGTGCGTGTGTGTGATCAGTATGCCGAGTGTGTCATTGGGAAGCCTGAAAGATTGAATTTTCAGCACAAGATGCTTGCAATTGACGAGAAACTCTTTTTGTGCATCTAAATAAACAGCCCTGCGTGGATCTGTGTCTGTGCAAGCGTGTCATGCTACAGCAGCCTTATTTATTGACATTATTGCATTTTAATTATTCAACAGCATTTTTATTCGATTTATGGCCTTTTATTTCATGATGTTGCGGGAGGTTGTGGGCGGAGTCAATAATCTGTGAAACAATATACTACAGTATATGTACTATTTGTAATGTGTGGTGCTACAAAAGCAAATAACCGCTGCGGTTTCTAATTAGCGGCGTTTCGAAAAAATGTTTTCCTGTTCATTTTCTCATGCACGCCAAACTATTATCCATCCATCTTCTATGCTGCGTATTCTCCATGGGGGGGTCGCGGGGTATGCTGGAGCCTATCCCAGCTGACTTTGGGGGAGAGGCGGGGTACACCCTGCACTGGTCGCCAGTCAACTGCAGGGACCATATAAACAAACAACCATTCACACTCACATTCATACCGGTGGACAATTCAATCTATCTATCAAGTCTCCAGTTAACCTAACATGCATATTTCTGGAATGTGGGAGGAAGCCAGAGAAAACCCACGAATGCACGGGGAGCACATGCAAACTCCACACAGATATGCCCAATGGAGATTAGAACCCAGGTCTTCCAGCTGTCCTGTCTGTGTGGCCAACATGCTAACCACTAGGCCACTGTTCGGCCCAAATGAAATAACGGTCTCTCTCCAATTACCGCTTGCTCACAATCTAGTCCAGTCTAGTTTGTGCTTTCAGTAAATAAACGTTAATTATATATTATTAATAGCAAAATGATTTTAACAAGTTAAAAAATAATGCTGTTGTGTCTTTTGGCCTTAAATGAATATACCAATGCATGCTAACTAGACGTTGGCTTGCAGGAGAACGTCAGCTTAGTCTGTGTCTCCTCCAAACAAACAAGCTGATATTTCACTTTTTACATAGCATTAGTGTGTCTTGGAAATCTATTTATATTATTTACACGCCTGTAAGATGATGTTTACATTAACTACATCACCTCCTGCCCAGGTGGCAAACAGGAAGTGAAGGCCTGCAGCGATATTTTTAATCGAGTGCCCTTCCTCGCTCCCTGAAAGTGAGCGTTGCCGCCGTCTGTCGCCTCATCTCCTTCATCTGAAGCTACCAGGCCCCGCGGCGTTGACTTCGGCCGTCTCCGTTGACCGCTCCTATCAACAAAGGCGCAAGCAGCTCGCTATCTGCCATTTGTCCTCACCGGGGAGATGCAGATAAACGCAACAGTTGGGATGCCGCTCGCCTTCAGCGGAAAGAGTTGGAGTTTTTAATTACAGCATGACTTCATGTTCCTTTCGGCAACCCCAAGCAGAGATTTGGCATTTCACATTGAACTATCACCAAATGATCACATAAAAAGAGATTTTCTTTTGTATGCTAAGATGTTCAAAATGACAGAACTTTCATAACAACACCATGGCTGATACATCAGGACGAGCTTCAAAGTTTGGAAATTTCACAAACAACCAAATAGCAGCCGCCTTTCATTCACATGGGTGCTCGAAGAAGAAGAAAAACAGGAACCATAAGACGACGAAAAAGAAAAACAAGATGTAGTAAAAATAAAGAGAAAACAAAGGAAAAAAGAGGAACAATAAAAAGAAAGAAGAAAATGCAAAAGAAAAAGAAAAAGGTAAACGAAAAAGGAGAAGAAGAAGAAAAAGAAGATAAGGATGAACAAATAAAGAGAAAATAAAGAAAGAAAACATAGAAAAAGAACAAGGTAAAGGAAGAACAAAAGGCCATTTATATTTACTATACTAATTTTATTTACCTTAGTTTATTACTTTTTATTAGGGCTGTCAAATGATTACATGTTTTAATCACATTAATCACCGTTTTCAAATTAATTCATCATGATTAATCACATGTCACACTATGTCTGAAATATGCCAATTTTTGCGGTATTTGAATAAAAGAAAGATAAATGACAGGGCAAGATTATATATTTTCTGCTGCTGTAAGATCTAAATGTTGCTGTTGTGGGATAAATAAAGTGCAATATAATACATTGTATATGTACACATGTACATATGTACACAGTCTTGGAAAAAATGATTAGATTACCCTTGTTTCTTCAATTTCTTGTTCATTTTAATACCTGATACAACTAAAGGTACCTTTGTTTGGACAAATATAACAATGACAACAAAAATAGCTCATAAGAATTCAATTTTTTGGCAGTACAATGTTACAGCTATTCATGTAAGAACTTAAGTGATTTTGGTTATTATCAAGAAAACCATGGAAGTTGGTAGATATCAGCTCTTATGAGCTATATTTGTTATCATCATTATATTTGTCCAAACAAATGTACCTTTAGTTGTAGCAGGCATTACAATGGATAAATAAACTAAAGAAACAAGGGTGGTCTAATCATGTGTTCCATGACCGTATGTAACAGCGTCAAATTAACTGAAACTTGAAATCAAGTTAAGAGATGGCAAACATGTCTGAAAATCTATTTACCTAGCACTGCTTTCTTTCATAGCAGACTATTTCAATCAGACTTTTAACTGTTTTATTATGAGCAATGAGGAGTTGCGTTCAAACACACCACGTCATTTAAGTTAAATTCATGTTTGGAGTGAATTTTCTGGGATTTCCGAGCAATTTTAAATGCAGCAAATTTTACTTCCGCATTAGGAGTTAAAAAGTGAGTGATAAGAATATCCCCATATTGCCTTTTCTTGCACATTGCATTTCTGTTTACTTCGACGGCACATACATGCATAATAAAGATGTTGTTGTGATGTTCCGAGTGTCCGTGAATGCATCACATGACATCAAGTGTCATTGCAGTGACGGATGGACAAGAGACGTGTTTGTTTGGAGTTGGAGATACATACATGGTGTTGGAATTGCACTGCGTTTGATGTGTTCGGGTAAGAATAAAGTTATAAAAGAGCGTCTGACTCTGTGGGGAGCCACTCTGTGCCCCCGTCTGTCGTCATAACAGAGAGCGGTGGCTTGCCATGATGCGTATGCCTTAATTACACTAAAAAATTTAACGTAATTAATGAAATAAATTAGTTACCACTGTTGGCGCAGTATTTTCGACAGCCCTATTTTTTTATATTTACTATTCACATTTTATTTTTATTGGTTGTTTTTCTACATTCTAGGCTCCTTTGTTGTAATTCAACACATTTACAATTTAATTTGTATTTTATTTGTATTATAACAGACATCCTAATAAAAATGCTATGAGAGGCTGTTAAATGTTAAATGTGAACACCTTACATGTAACAAGTAGGGCTGTCAAAGTTAACGCGTTAATAACGCGTTAATGGAAGTTTCCTTTAATGCCACAATTGTTTTATTAACGTGTGCACGTCCACACCGTAGTTTGAGGAACCGCAGCGGTGACTGTGAAGCCACAAGCGGGAGCAAATATAGAGCAGAAATTGACAAAGAAAAGGGGATTTTGATTGGTAAATTTAGCTTCAAAGCCCTGGCAGATGGCTCTCGCACGCAACAAGATAAAAGTTTTTTGTATCTGCTGTTGCCCTGAGTTGAGTTGTCACAGAGTACGTCGACTTCCCAGAGAGATGCGACAAGGTACTGAAGCACTGCTGGTACTTTTTTTATTGGCAATTATACAGTGGTACCTTGGCATACGAGTGTACCAACTGACAAGTTTTTATATATTTTTTTTTAGATGCGAACTGTCTCTCAGCTGATTTTTTGCTTTGAACTGCCAGCTAAAATTTGGGTTACGAGCTGCTAGTTAACGGCAGGCATAGCCGAGGACAGCTATGTGGGGGCTTGTGTCAATGTGACCATGGCATCCTAGCTTGTCACCGGGAAAGACTTTCAACACATCAGTAAAACATATGCACACTATAGTGATGTCATTTATCTTATTTATGAGGTATTGTGTAAAACTATGACAGGAACAACATCAAATTAAAAGCACTAAATGAATACAGACCCACCATCCACCAGTATGAGCCTGGGCTTTGTTTTTCAGAGAGGTTGTGGACTGAACAAATATGCATATTAGCACTCAATAAGTCATCAAATCTTACCTTTATGCATTCCCACATAGTATCAGCATTTGGGACCAAAGATGAGGTGAAAGAAAACGGGGAAAATACAGAAAAGTAGTCTATCTGTACAGCGTGGGACAGTTAGAAGGTGCTTTCAAGGACTGTCAAACAAGGTGAGACAAAACTCCGCTCGCATTAAACATGCAAACACCTGTGGGATTTCTAAATTATACTATTTTTTGAATAAAATAACAGCCCGCATTTCCAAAATTGATATTCCTTTCCAAAAAATGTGATTTAATTATTGTAGTTGTGTATAAACTCGCTTACCACAAAGAGATTCACATCCCTACTTACTACACATTAAAACGTATTTCTATCTGTGATTAAGTGTGATTAAGTATGAGTTAACTATGGACAAAATGTGATTAATCACGATTAAATATTTTAATCGATTGACAGCCCTAATATATATTTATTTACTTTAATCATGACTTGTATGACTCGGAGTACATGAGTGGAAAGGAAAAGGACCACAAGGTTATTTGTTAACAAGTTCATACACAGAATGGAGACGTTCATTGGAGTAGGACGTTAATTCTTTGTATTTTGATGCCCTACAATTCAACTGAATCTCGCTGAGAAAGCTTGGCCGGGCTATCTTATATCAGCTCTATAGTCAACATCCAGGCACGCGCTCCATTTTCACCCCCACCGGTGCAGCTCTGTCTTTTTGAGGGCGTCTAAATTTACCCATGTTCCTGGCGTACACAGAGCATGCCCCCAATTCCCAAAGCCATTTATTTTCCACTGCAACCACCGTCAGGAATGAATGTGAGTTTCTGCCACTGCACCAATTATGCATGTGCGCATATAAGACAAAAGGGAAAAGGAAGATGTTGACTCCCTGTAGGCCAGCACGCCATGCCATGTACGCCCCCTTTTTTGTATTTTCATTTCAAAGCAGGACATGAAAAGCAGTAAAAGCACACTTTGATAGCTTATGCGGGCTGCGTGGCTGCTTGGAGGACGAGGGCGTCTGCGGTGTTTGCTCTCCAAAAAACATTGGTGCCCAAAGCCAAAGCTTCCTCTTTGATAGCAGCATCGGCTTTATAAGCCGTAGCTGCAAACGCTGGATGATGGGTTCAAGGATGGCACGGTCTCGCTTACGAGTGCCTCCTGTGATAACAAAGCTAATCCAGTTTAGGAGTCATACGCTCTCATGGAGGCTAAATGAAGATGTAGTGCCAATAGGCGCCGCGACCTTTGTATTTCAATTAGATTGCAAACGAGCACAAACAGGAAGGAGACTCAATCAGAAAATCAACCAAATCCAGCACAGCCAAGACACATTGTTTGGAAGTATTTGGGAAGATCCCATTTTATTTAGCAGCCTTGAAAATGAATACCGAGATGTTTCTTTTGGAAAAAAAAAATATAATTTGTTTAAATGTATGTATTTAATTTTTATTTTTATATATTCATATTTTTATATAGTCATATTTTATTTTATATATTTATATTTATTCTTTTAGTAATTTCAAAGTAAACCTTCTAGCCAATTTATTTGTGATGTATTGATTATTTTCTATTATTATTAATAATAATATTTACTGTTATTATTACATTATTAATTTAATCATTTAATCATCAATTTAATCATAACATTTTGAATACATTTATTATAAAAAATAATTAATTAATTTATGAAGTGAAGTTAACATTAATTGATACAACTTTAGATAAATTAACATACTCATTATATGCTATTTACATTTACATTTACAGTTCGCCTCTACTTCAGCTTGTATCTAAAGTTGCCTGGTAAACTTGTTTACTAAAGTACGCGGTGCATTTGGCAAGCCAGCGCTGTGCAGGCTTGTGTGTCAGTCACTTACAGTATGCAACTCACTTGGGGTAGCATGACCGCTTTTTTCCTTGAAATGTATTCATGTTGTTTTCCATGAAGCCATCATAAAACAGGCGTGCTACCTACAATATAAGAATTTTGTTAACTGGTTGGCAGGACACAGACAGTGATAACTGTAAAATGCATTGACTGGCCACAACATTAGGTACACCTGCACAGCTGCACCAAACATTCTGCCTGCATGGCTATCATACAGATGCACTATGGAAAGTGTCCTTACCGCCTCCATCACTGTTTGGTACGGTAACTGTACAACACGTGATAGGAAGGCACTCCAGCGGGTGATCAAGACCTCACAGAACATTGTTGGGGCAGCCCTCCCCTCACTGCAAGACATTTATAAATCTAGAGTCCTACGAAGAACACACAACCTCATCAAGGACAGCACACATCCACAACACTCATTATTCACACTCCTACCGTCAGGCAGACGCTACAGGAGTTTGAAGTCCAGGACCACAAGGCTGGCAAACAGCTTTTACCCACAGGCCATCAGGCTCCTCAACGAAGCACTCACACACGCCGCACGCAACACACGCACACACTCATAGCACTTTATTTATTTATTTATTTACTTATTTATTTGTATATTTATTTGTATTAATGTCTCTTCTGTTGTTGTTGCTTAATTTATTGGTATTTATGTTTATGTGTTTATGTTTCTTATGTTCTTATTCTTTCTTGTGTTTTCTTTCTTTTCTTGGGAGAATGAACAGAATAAGATTTTCATTGCATGGTATAACTGCTGTTTTACCATGCACATGACAATAAAACTCTCTTGAATCTTGAATACTACATGTTATACATAATCGTGGTCAAATATTACACCCCTCTCAATACGTGGCAGTATGCACATTGCAATTTTAAACTTGTTTCGAAACGTATACGGTGCATTCCACAAGGCGGCTGTATACGGCTCGTGCGTCAGTCACTGCGTTTTTTTTGGGTTTTTTTTTTCGTCTGCTTGCTTATAATTTGGCTGGTGGTATAAAGTCAGTTAGAAAACTTTGCTTGTAGTACTGAACGCGGTACATTTGAGAAAAGTACAGTAAATAAGGCTGACAGATTATTTCCCTGATGCCATCACAGGATGTTTGCACGAATCACCAACTTCACACATATACAGCACATGTAGCTGAATAATAATCAATACATATACCAACTTCTGAGCGATCCACGTCAATTTCAGACTTCAAATAATATACCGATTTAAGCCCCACCCATTTCCGATTAAAGCATCACTACGTTTGGTTTATGCCCCGCCCACTTCAACTACAAATATGGATAATTTAGATGGGTGAACAGATACAGACACAAATAGTACTTGCTCATCCCTAATTATTATTATTATTATTATTATTATTATTATTATTATTATTATTATTATTAAATAACGTATACCTATGAATATAGAATTATTTCATTTCCTTAATTTAATTAATAATTAATTCAAATTACAAAAAAAATCACTTTTATGATTTTATTTATATATTATTTTATAGTGGATATACATTAATTTTTATCTAGTTTAATATATTAATTAATTAGTTAATAAAATAATAAACATGTGTTATATATGCATTATTTGTTTATTTACATTTTAAGATTATTATTTATTTATTCAGAAATGTCATTTGTTTTAATTATTATGGTGGAGCAGAATCCAAGCATTTGTTCCAGGTTCTGTGTAGGAATGATCCTGATTCAAATCACTGGAGAGCCAAACAAGGCCGTCTTATGCGGTATGAAAGTTTACCAATAATCATCAAAGAAGGAGAGTTTGGGGCATTATCATTCCAAATTTGAACAGAAGACGAGAAAAGCAGCAACACGGAAGGATACTAAGATAACCGATATTCATTCCCTAATCACCTCCATAACATAAAACCACCAGGTAGACACCTTATCTCCGCCAAAACAACAACAGGATCCTTTTAACACCCGCCTATAACGACTCAGCTTCCAATTAGCGTCTCCTCTGAGAACACTTGCCTATAGCGCACGTCACGCTGGATGCTTTTATAATCTCGCCAGGCGCTGAGAGAGCACGAGAACGCATGGCGCGTGCCTTCAAATGTGACGAGGTGTTATAATAAGTACTCCCCGACGACGAGTATTGTGCGCCACATTTATGGGCGACAAGGTCTTGGCGTAATTAAAAATCTGTTTTAATCCCCTGACGACATGAATGTACAAACAACCCAGCAAAGGTTGCGTTTTCATTCATCCCTTACGGCAAACACGATGAAGACTACAACAAAAATGACGGATTCTTGATTGCAATCTTGTTTTAGCCTCCTGCTCAATTACCCAGCTGTCCCTTTACATGTGCGAAGGAAGCAGGAAGCTAGTGTTACATCATCTACACTCACTGGACGTGTCATTAAACAAACCTGCACAATGTAAGTAGATGAAGCCATGTCAGTAGAAACTGCGTGTGAATGCCGAAGCTGAACTGATGTGTAGACTGAATGCTGAAATATCCTGGACGTGGAATGTTAAATGTAAAAGGAATTTCCACCAGTAAGGGGCCACATTGAAATTGTCCATTCTTTTTCAATGGGAAAACGTCACAGAATTATGGAAAATGTGAGAATTAAAAAGAAAGTGCTGATCGATAGCCGACAAGTCTCATCTTGACGGCTACATAACTAATTGCTGCTGTCCCTCGTTCATAGCGGTTAATTGGCTCCAGACCCGACTGCGATAAATGAATTTCCATGGTGTAAGATTCAATGTGAATAAATGAAATATGTTTGTAGTTAGAGCATAGGAAACCTGTTAAATGCGGTTTTTAAGGGAAAACTGCACTTAAAAAAAAAAATGCCCATCATACACAATCCTTATGTGAGATATGAACACACATCTTTCAGTGTCCTGTGTGTTTTAAAGATATAAAAACAGATAAAAGTAGACACCTAAGAAGACACATAATGGGACACACCTATTCCTATAAAGCCTTCTGAAAAAGCTACAAAAAACAGCAACAACACCCCATTACATAATGTGATGTGCATATGAACCAAGCTACAGCGATATTGTTATTAACATTGTTATGCCGAAGAACTACGTTACTGCGTAGTGACTCCTTGCCACACCACACCGGCTAGCTACTCGCCGGCTAGCAACTAGCTTCATGACACACTTGCTAATTGCGCCGCACTCACAATGCGAAAGGTGACGCTACATATCGGAGCTGCTGTGTTTTTGTTTTTGAGTTTGGAAAAGTTAACACTCAGTGTAGCGTTCCTTTCTATGTTGCTATGTGAAATCAATGCGCCCAGCAAGGAAGTTCCGGTAATGCTTAAAAATGACCAAAATGGGGCAAAATACTGTCAGTATTACATGTTATCATGCATGTATACAAAACCATAAAACTTTATTGGAGGTGTTTTAATAGCGGCCTTTGTAGGCGACGTAGGTGTGTCCCATTACGTGCACTAATGAGCTACCTCTTTGGAGCTGTAGCTTTAGAACGCACAGAAAAGAGAAATGCATGTGTTCATGTCTCACATAAGGATTGTGGATGATGGGCAAAACTCCCCCAAAAAGTGCAGTTTTCCTTGAGCACTATCAGAGCCCTGCAGACATGAAGTAACACCCCTACAGTCACCATTACACTCTGAAAATTCATTGTTTATACCGGACTGCACAACTATTATGCAACAGGGACTCCAGATGGTCTAACCGGCCTGAAAAGAGTAATGCATTTGCATCACAAAAATGCTTTTTCAAAAAAAAAAAATCACACCTCACAAATCACTCTGTGTTACATTTGTCTCCCGCCATAGCTCTGTGCAGTCGCCGGTGCATTCTTGATGCCATCTTGTTTACGTACGGGTTCCACAGCGGAAGAAGACGTGAGCGCCTTCATCACATACACGAGAATGCGAGGTCTGATTTAAGTAAGTAAGTCACTGTCGATGCGCTACATTGCTGATGGTGATGTCATACAACTTCATGTCAAAAAATCCAAACTGTACATTTAAGAAAGGGTTTCAAACAGAGTGGGGAAGAAGAGCAAAGTAAGACGCCACAAACTTCCACACCGAATGGGAGGAGAACCTTTGTTCACTCTCCACTGAGTGCAAGGAAGGGCACTGCAGCGTAGTGACCACAATACAACATATCACTTGCATTTCGATGTGTTTTGACTAATAACAGGCCATAGTTTACCACAAAACAGCGATCATGAATTAGTTAATTCATTTATGAAAAAACGCAATATTCCGAGGGCCGATCGTGGGTCTAAATTCAGGAAGGCGCTCCCATTTTCCCGGCATTGCTCCAAATCTCCAGTATCCCGCTGTCTTCGAGCTGCTAAAACTTCCGCACATGAGAATTTCTAAAGCATCATGAAGGAGATCTTTACAAGTTCTCATCAGAGGGGATTTTCATGGAAGGGTTGGGCTACACAACCCAGCACCAACCGCTGAGGCCCTGAGGGACGCCGGCTTCTCTCCAGCCCGGGCGGTAAAACTCCCGCTATTATTACTCTCGATATCGTTTCCTTCGTTTCTTCGTGTACGAGCTACAGAAACAGAATTGGAGGCGGCGGTTGATGAGGGATCCTCAAATCCTCAAATAAAAAGAGCCTGGAATTATTCATCAGAACAACCTCCTAGAATGCACGGAACATTCCAGAATGATATCCGCAGGGGGACAAGTTGCCGTTTGATTCCTTCTGAAAGCATTTCCAGCCTTCACCTGATGATGCCTCTTTATCCTCGCCTTTGAATGACTTCCCACTAATATTCTCCATCTTCAGACGCCCCCGGTTACTTTCACAATGGAGGTCAAGGTGCTCGGCCTTCACTCTGATTGGACAACACTCAAGGATATTTCCTATACAAAAAAGTTTCATTTGAAACACGTTACGTCAAGTTAATTAATTTGTACGGGTTTTCATCATAAAACCCTTATTAAACGTACAAGCGGTGCTTTTAAGTCACTGTACAACATATTTAACCAGCAAACTAGTGAAAAAAAATAACCGTTGAGGCCCTTTGAGAACGTCTGGCTGGCACAAAAAAGGGGGCGAACAAAGTACACTCCTGTTTAAAATCTTAAGACCAGTTGAAAAATTGCTAGAATTTGCATTTTGCACATTTGGATCTTAATGAGGCTTTAAGTAGAGCTACAATATGCAAAAACAAGAAGGGGGAGTGCGACAAAAAACACTTTGAAAAAGTAATTGATGGAAAACAACAATTACACTGAAATAGGCTGTTTATCAGCTGATCAAAAGTTTAAGACCATTGCTCAAAAAATAACAAAAAACTCTCCAAACCAGAACAAAAAATGTTCTCAGTAGGACTCAGTAATGAGTAGTTAAACCGTTCTTGTTAATCACTTCAAAAATGTGTTTGGACATGCTTGATGGGAGTGTTAGGCTAGTGGGAACATTGCTCCGAGTGGTGAAGATGGCATCACGAAATGGTCATTTTTATAAACTTTCCTTGCCATCCATCCCTAAATGTTCTCTATGGGATTTAAATGAGGGGAACATGCAGGATGGTCCAAAAGAGTGATGTTATTCTCCCTGAAGAAGTCCTTGGTCAAGCCAGCATTGTGAACTGCAGCGTCGTCCTGTTGAAGAACCCAGCTGTTACCACACAGACGAGGGCCCTCAGTCATGTTCCACTGACTGGAAAAGCACCCCAGATCATGATGGACTTAAAGGGATAGTTGGGATATTTTGACATGAAGTTGTATGACATCCCCATCAGCAGTGTAGTACAGCAACAGCGACTTACACCCCCCCCCTCGCTCTCCTAAGTTCAGTTCTGGTCAGACTTCTGTGATGAAGAACGTAATTCCGCTTAGTTGCTGGGGCCAATTAAATACAGAGTTTGGCTTCTCAAAACAATATGCGTTCAAAAGATTTAAATATTTGCATCACAAAAATGCCTTTTCAAAAAAAATCAAACCTCACAAACGCTTGGTGTTATATTTTTCTCCCGCCTGTACGTTCATGTGTATGTGACGGAGACACTCAGCTTCTTCCTCTGTGGAACACATACGTAAACAACACGGAAGTAGATGCGAGCGTCTTTGTCATAAATATATATATATATTCAGAGAGCGAGAGAGAGAGAGAGCGAGAGAGAGAGAGAGAGAGAGAGAATGTTTACGTACGATCATTCAATCTAAATGTATCATGGAAAGACAAACATGTCTCTCTAACCATCCAACACATACACAAGCACTCAGACGCACACTAACAGCCATTAGGCACCATTGTAGTCCACTTGCAGTTGCCATGGTAACCCTGCCTCTCTCTCTCTCTCGTTCGCTCGCTCGTCTCATCATCCGGCCAATAGGACGTGCCGAGCAGCGAGCTCTGCAGCTTTAATACGGAGGCAGGTGGAGACGCTCAGAAGGACACTTGACGCTTGTTTTGCAGGCCCATCTCGAGCTTTCGTTTTCAGCTTTAAGGGCTTTGCAACACTCTAAATTACAGACAGAGCACAGTTATTTACTCTATTAAAGCATAATTGCAGCGTCAGGGGATGGCGCGTCTCACCAACAATAAAGTTTGATTGTAGTCTAGAAAAAGTGTGGCATTTGCCTGCAGGCGGGATACATATTGATTTTGTTATTTACATCGGCACACTGGCAGCAAACATTTCTAGTTTATAGAAGAGGCACAAGGAGCGAGTAAGAGAGAGGAGGAGGAGGGTGAAGCCTCTCGATGGCAGCCTGGCCTGCTCCCACTGCTGGTCAGATGTCAGACGGCAATGACGTCCACTTATCTCTTCTGATAGGCCACACACACACACGCGCACACACACACACACACACAGTATTCACTATCAGCAGCACACACACAGTTATTTTTAGCATGCTGCCCAAGCCAATGGCCAGCCCTCCACCGAGCATCTGCTTAGCGTCAAGGAGGCGGAAAGGAAAGGACTAAATGGAAGCAACAAGGCATTTTCCCTAATTAATTACTGGAAAGGATCATCCAAACAGCGCACGATGCAGTAACACAATTAACAGCCCAAACAACAAAACACACCCTAAATGTACTCAAAGAAAATGATGTGAAATTATAAGTTTGTCAAAGGAAGTCATCCAGCAGAGTGATCGGGAAAAAAACATGGAGATAATTAAGTTCATTTAAATATTATGTTATAATTATTTTACAACAGGGTGCGAGAAGCAAACATTATTTGCGTTATTATAAACATAAATTATAAATAAATTATACATTAATTATAAATATAAAAAAGAAATTCTAGAAATGATAAAAAATAAAACAAATTAATTCAGTTCATTAGAACTGAATTTTTTTATTCAAATTGGGCTTTAGATTTTTTAAAATTCTGTAGCAGGCAAGTAGGCAACCAGGGAAAAGAACCCGTCCAATTCGTACAGTTCCATCGTGTTTGCTAGCTAGCTAGCTAGCTAAAATCTTACTTCACTTGTGACTTGTGAATTACAGGCTACAGTCGTCCCTCGCCGCTGTTAGAATTCCGTGCTTCCCTCTATCACGGTTATTCAAAAATGTATGAATCATGCTGTTTCACGGGTGAATATGTCCTATAATTAGTCAAAACATGTGCATACACTATTTAAGTGTTGACTAAATGAACTAAAATACGAATATAAGGCATATAAAAGACGTATTATTCAATGACATTGATGAAATGTAGTATTCTGCGTAGAATACTACAACGGTGTACACTGGTCACGAGGTGTTGTCAGAAATGTGGGATCATACTTGATCGCCAACAACAGGCCTTTATTGCAGGTTTGAATGACCTCACAGCAGGCACAATAACCCCTTATCAAAACACGGCCCACTGCTGCAGCCGTTACCCATGCAAAGCTGGAACTCAACTCCGAAACCCTGATGTCACTTCCTGTCCGGCCCTCTTTCAGGAAAGATAATTATAGTAACACACGCACAAGTATGATTTACGTCTTAAAGTGCTAATTTACTGTGATTATGTCTACTATATTGAGTATTACAGGCGTAAAGGTGACTATAGGGTTGTTATTTTATGTGTAGAAGGCTCTAATAAGAATGTAAAAAAAAACATATTTAGAAGGTGGTAAACTGTTTTTTTATGCTAAAACTACAGAAATATCCCATTTATAAATAAAAAAAAAACACTTTGCGGAAATTCAGTTATCACGATCGGGTCTGGAAGCGATTACCACAATAAAGGAGGGATTGCTGCATTATCTTGCAGTTAATGTCACACTTTTTCTGACGATTCCTGCTATGACAACACCTCCGGCATGGAAACAGGACCTCATAACATTCAGAGAGAAAATCTCCCATCCCTTTAATGGAGGTAGTTGGAAAATAACATTTAATTGACTAGTTCAATAGTCTATTTGTTTGTCAGAACAACCAAAATCTTGAGGGTGAATTACAAAAATGCGTCATTCACATTGCAGTAAATTAAGGAAATCTTGCACCAGAAACGGAACCTTCCAAAATGCAAATCAAACCAAACAATTGGAGGGAATCTCCTTTAGCACAGACCGCTCCAGAAAGTGGTGAGTAAATGTGTGTTTAGCTAATCCTGCAAACAAACAGCGATATAAACGTAACGGCCTTGGCGGAGGTAGCGGATGAACAATCGAGATGAGACAGATCTCCAGTCCCAGATGTTAAAACATTCCAGCTGGTGTGGTCGCCGCGCTGATTCGATAAAAGAAGGAGAGAAAGTTCCACAGGCCTTGTCTCAGTGAGGAGGCGTCGCTGCTGTCATTGGAGCCCTTGATGACTCGCTGTGGTGCGTTTAAGGTCAGCAAGTAGGAAATTACCTTACCTTAGCTTACCTTACCTGCCTCCCTTTTTTAAAGCAGTCTCTGAGCTCATCCTCTTTCTGCTGCTGCTGTTACTTGTATCAGGAGGGCAACAAAATCGAAAAGCCGGCCTGAATACCACTTTTGCGACGGTGCACGAGGATGCCAGCATGGGTAATGGCAGAATAAATTACACGCCTTTTACAACACACACCCTGGTGGAGGGATGCTACTTAAGATATGTGACTAGGCCGTGCTGGCAGGTGTAGACACACTGCCGACTATCACAATTTATAGCCATTTACGAAAAAATGGAGCTGCAAAAACGCTGTAGGATGTATTCCAGGCCAGTAGGTGGCAGTACCACTTCTTACAGAAACCCCTATTATGCATAAGTGACTATTTAATGATGTTCTAACAGTGTCTCTAGTAGGCATAGGCCGGTATGAGATTCTGATGGTATGATAAAATTGGGCAAAAATACCAATAGTTTGATGGTTTGACTGTATTGTACTTACAGCTCTAAAATGTGTTGTTTTCAAATACATTTATTGAAAAGACAAAAAAGTCAAATCAAAACAGTCAGACATTAAATAACACCCCTAGAGTCACCTTCACACTCCTACTACCCATAATAGTACACATAATAAGAGAAAATACGACATAAATAAGACATAATATAGACCCACACATTAGCATTGGGAGAGTTCCTCCTTGTTCTTTTTTTACTTGCAGTTCTGTACAGTACTTCCATCAATGTAACATTACTGATACCTAGTGGCCAGGGTAGACTACTACATATCATCATGGCATGTCACTGAATGTGTCTTCTGAATGCCTTATGTTTGTATTTTACTTCATTTAGTCGTGTTTATGCTTGAAAATGCTTCATTTAGGCCAACAATAAGTCAAATTTGGTTGAAAATGCCTAATTTATGACTAATAATAGGCCGTTTGTGCGCTTTCAAGGCTGTTTTTATTGATTAACAACAGTATCCTTAGGCTGCCTTTCCTGGAACTGCAGTGTAACGGTGAGTAGAGGAGGTCACGAGGGAAAACAAAGCCGACAAAGAAGGAGCAGATTAGATGCAGGATTGCAAAGCTCTTGGGAGATAAGTCACAAAGAAAACCATATTCCCTTTTTTCTTTTTTTCTTTTTTCCCTCTCCCTTTTTGTCATTCTTGCACCCGCCTAATTGAATCCGCTTTATTTCATAACAAAAAACATCGTCTGATGCAATCGGCGGGGAGCCAATACGCTTGAAACCAGCGAGTGAACTCTCGCGGTTGCCTCGTGTTTGCTCCATCTTTACAGACAAGGAAAAGAAGGAGGAGATGCTGGAGTTGGCAGAGCTTCCTGTCGGCCTCCGCCGCAAAAAACTTGCACAATTGCGTGGAGGCGCTGTGGGGGGTTGGGTCGCCTGCAAGGGTAGAGGTTGTTTGCATGTGCAGTAGCAACGCAGTGTGCGGTCACAGCGTTCCAGGCGGATTGCACAATCTTAGTCATAGCAGAAATAACAACAGACCTCCACCAAGGCTTAAACCCTGGTCAGATATGAAATCATCCACTATAATGTGTCACAACACACACTGTGTACTTCCTGTGTGCACACACGTACTACCGTAATGGCAGAAAAGCTACACAGGTTAAAATAACGCCACAGTAAATCTGCCAAAAGTTCAGTTACAAGAATTTGCCCAAATATTCTAATATGGGTGATAGAAAGGGGTCCAGATTTGGGCTGGAAACTTTTACTCTAGCATTTTTAATAGCTCAAAAAGGGTGCAATAGGTAATAAAAATAATCAATATATGATATAAAAAAATATATAAAAATAATACAAAGTATACATTTATAATCACAATAGTAATAACGATAGCCTACATAAACATAACTATTTAATTCTTACACTTGTATGACAGTTATCAATAGGGATGGGTACCTTTTCAACCAATACCTGGGAATCAATACCAATACTGCACCGTACCAATTTTCGGGATTTTGTGTGTTCATGTGGTAATAAATGTTCATTTCCTATTTATTTTTTTATTTTTCAGTATAACATATTTACCTTGCGATGTATAAACTTTAACAAAACAGCATATAATTGAGACAAAGTGTCAATCATTTACAGGAGGTTACGTTCCACGACTACCTCGAATGACTGAAGTATCAAAGTATTGATATTTTGATCTGAGAATCGATTTCAGAGCATTAACATCTGCTATCGGAGGTATCGATATTTCTGTATCGATCTGCACATCACGAGTGGTTAACTAGTTAGCTACATGCTATTAGCTGTGAAGCTGCCGGTCGGATAATGTCACTTTCTACAGCTCTTTGGTGTTGTAAATAATGTTTTAATGCGTGTTTAAATGACATCTCATTCTGTTCTATGTTTATAGTGCTCATCAGAGGCATAAAAAATACCATTGTGGGGTAGATTTGCTTTCACTACACAAAATAATTGAGTAAATGATTAAATGAATTATTTTAATTGCTGGATTATATCTCAGTGGCATGTAAATTGTTACATTCCAGTGTCAGTTTACTAAATAAAGCATTATTGAATTCTTTTTATTGTAGCCACTTATTTCAGCTTCGGTAACTTTAATTTGTCTCCTCGTTGGTGTAAACATTGTCCCTCCCCCTGGCTTCGTCTTCTTTGCTTGTGAATTGAATGCCGTTAGAAGACGCATGTTTAGGAACCGAAACATGGTACCTTTTGATTTTACGTGAGTCGGTTCCCGGTAGTGCCGGCAGAATTGGGTCTGTGCCTATAAAAGTACCGTTACTGATACCCATGTCTAGTGATGAATGTTAAAGTAGAGCATTAAACACTGCCTGTGCGGTGACCAAAGGTTAAAGGATGGCCACGGTTTGACCCTGCAACGGATTTCTTCTATTTCCATTATTTCCTATGGGAAAAAAAAAGCTTTGAAACGAAGATTCCACTGCGGGGCAATTATGTTGATTTACACTCCAGCTATGTTCAAGACACTTTTATAATGAATCACACATGTTTGTGTGTGGTTTAGCAACAGAAACTGGAGGGAAAAAAATGGTAGAGAGAGAGTAGTGTCGTTTTGGAGGCTGAGGATGAATGTTCTTACCTTCATGCAGATAAGGAGAAGTTGGGATGTAACAGGAAGAAGGCGAGGTTGACGCAGGGAGACATAGAGGGAAGACACAAAAGAAGACAGACTTATAAGTTATTGCACCAAACAGTTGCTTACTTTCCTGTCAACAAAAGCACACTTGGGTAAACCTGCAGTGTCTTCATTAACGGGCGAGGATGTCTTCTCTGCAAGCCACAGCGGGGCAAGAGGTCCCGTCTTAAAGCTACACAACCACAACAAAGGCCTGCTTCAGGCACTTTTTCAGCCCTCCTGTAATTGCACACCTCGAGACTCAACCTCCAAGACAGAAAGAATAGTTCTGTGAGGGGAAACCGCAAGAAAGTTAACTTGTTGAGGTCAAACAGAAGGCTGCCTCATTTCAATCCCTGCATGCTTTCTTCTTCTTCTGGAGACTTATCATGATCAGCACTGCTGCAAACCATGTTGTCCGTACATCGGGGGTGCCCAAAGTCCCCCCAACACAGGACCACCCAGCCCAGGGACAGAGGAGGTATGTACCCCCCACCCAATAAATGAATAAAAGCAAACATACACACCAACACTGTGGTCCCCCCCCCGATGTTAGCGTTCTATGTGAGTCAGACTGTTACACTGAGTAATGACCTCCTGCAATTTTTGATGGGTTGACAAACTCATCCTGAGTTCCCTCATAGTTCGTGATTGGCTGCTGCCAAAAAAAGAGCTAGTGTTTCCTCACTGACTCGCGAGTGGCACAGTATTTAAACGATTAGCAGTACTTCTGAAGTAAAGGAGATGTCAGGAGATTAGAACATGGATATAAATTAGCCGCACCCCACAGCGTTCAAAATTTAAGAAAAAAGGAGAGGCTTATACACCGGAAATTACGGTACTCCTGCGAGACTGCAACAGAGCCCTTTTTTTCTGAATTTGTCTTTATTATTTTGAGAAAAACCTCACCCTTACAGGAAAAAAATGCTTAAGGGTGATTCGTTCTATTTCATATTAGTTCAACTTCAATTTACTATAGTGACTTCTTTCTGCACTTGTTACAGTTCAGCAGTTAAGTAACACAGTTAAGCATGTCAAATGTAAAACATTGGCAGATAATGTGCACAATGGCAGCAGAGGGAGGAGGAAAGCACTGCAGGAAATGACATCCTCTGCAGCAAATCAGACGTTGATGAATTAACTATTGTCAGCCGCTCCTTTTCAGGCAGCGGTGAGGGAATACACCCTCCCCCCACCACAAAACCTATTTCTACTTTAATGCAATACTGAACAGGCGGCATTCCGAAAAATAATTATAATTATTATTATCCGGGCTAGGCATATGTCCCTGTCACTGAATATATGGAAAGGCAAAAGAGGCACATGTTGCTATGGTTGGTTGCAAAAAAAAAAAAAAAACAAAGTCCAAGGTCATGTGTTTTATAGCGGGACTCGCAATTTAGTCTCTTTAAAAAAAAAAATGCCATCACAAACAAGAATGTTGTCCTTCTACAAATGACTAGGTTGCTTTAAACCTAAAAAATAATTAAAAAAAAGTTTTTATGATTTATTTCCCTGTCTAGTCTAGTCTGAGGAGGCATCGAAGTAGAGGAATCATTTTTATTCCCCCTGCCAATCATCTTAGAGGATCTGAATGTCCTGTGGAGCACCACAAGGATCAATAGTCACCCCTCTTTATCTTTAACTGGAAAGGGTGCAGCAGTCAGTCAGGGTTTTACCGGCAAGAAACTGCTCTTTTTCTGAAAAATAAATACAAAGACATACGTAAGTACATCACTTATCGAAGTGTATGTATTTTTCAATACGTAGCCTTCGGTTCGGTACAGATGCATACAGATTTTCTACATTGTACACATTAAAAATGAGGGACAGGAAGTGATATTCTTTTCTTGAAAAAAAGTAGTATATTTAGAGAAAAAAGTGTAATCTTACAACACAAAAAAGAATATTGCTTTGACAAATAAGTATGCAATGTTGTATCTATTTTTTGACTAAAACGTCACTCTCACAGGAAAACATTTGTATTATTTCAAGAAAAAAAATAAAAAAATATGTATTACTTTGAGATTTAAATATTGCAAGACAAGTTTTGTTTTTTTTTGTTTTTTTTTCCTGGAACTAAGTTGTATTATCCTCGAAATGTGTTTGAATTCAAGGAAAGTTTCAATATTGAGAGAAAACGTAAAAAAAATATTTATACAAGAAAGGCATTTTTATCAAGAAGATAGTCGTATTTGTCTCTAGAAGAATATTAAAAAAAAAAATCTGGAGAAGAAAGTTGTCTTTTTTTCCCAGAATAAAGTCATATTTTTTTTCTCAAATAAATTAATTGGACATGGCTGCCGGGGCACTGCAATGATTGATGCTGCCTCTGTCCACCAGAGAGAGCCAGAGGAGCACTGAGCCCATAGAGAGGCTCCTCTGGCTCCCTCTCCCCTGGCAGCCATGGCCAATGAAATCCTTTGCTGAGACGAAATGCATGATGGGAAGCCGTTAAAATAGTTGCTCTATATTTTAAACTCGTATTGGTACTTGTTTGTATATTTCTTAGCTACCTTCTGAGTATTAAGTTGCTGTGTGATGATTTTAGAGTTCTTTGTAAGATGACACCGTGAGTCAGACCGTTATATTGAGTACTGACCTGCAACTTCCAATGGGTTGACAAGTTCGTTGTGAGTTTTTTCATAACTCATGATTGGCTCCTGTCAGATAAAGAGCTGCCTGGTCCTCACAGACTTGTGCGCGCCACAATATGTAATTTTATGACATGGACATGTATGGCTCATAGTCCGATGCGGCTTATATACTGTGTGTACAAATCTGCTTTTCCCTCTAAATTTAGTGAGTGCTGCTTAAACACCAGCGCATCTTATACACTGGAAGTTACTCTATTTTTTTTTTCGAAAAGAAAGTCTGATTTTTTTCTACAAGAAATTAGTATTTTTCTCTAGAATAAAGTCATTTTTTTAAGTTGGATTTTTTTTTCTAAAAAAAAGTTGGATTTCTTTTGAGAACAAAGTCAGCTTATTAAAAAAAAACAGTAAAAAAGTTGGAAAAAAATAAAGTTGAAATTTTCAATGTCCAAATTCCCATACAATATGGGCGATGGTGTTACTGTGCTCGTCTATTTTTTTTACATCCAAAAGTTAAGATCCTTGACAATGCAGACCTATGTTAACATTCCGACTTTATTCTTGCAGGTTTATTTATAGGTATATTCCTTAGGTGAGTTACATGCAGCTATGCTAGCTACCACCTTCAAGATGATAATACATACAGTAGTTGTATCTCACTGCTTTATAAGACAATCTCATTTGCGGTTTCTTTTTAAGGCCTGATTAGCTTGGACGCCGTGAGCGAGGCAGCAGTAAAAACAAAAACAAAAGAGTTTAAACTATCAGCTCGGCCTCGAATAAACACTGAGCGAAAAACACCTCGTGTAGAAAAAGCTGCAAAACAAAAACATCCAAGCAGTCATGTAGGAAATGAAATGTTTGGCTGCCATTTAAGAAGTGACATTGACTTATCGCAGTCTTTATACTTGAGATGTGAATAAAATAACTTTTCACAGTCTGAATTACACTCCAGGCTGATTAATACTTAATGTAAAGTGCATAAGGAGAATAATGTGAAAAGTATAATGATCCACAACTGTGTGCCAATAGAAGGACCATGACACGCTCTTAATGGCACTTGAGTCTGTAAGGGTGGTATTTTCTTGCTCCTTGTGTGCATTTCACCAAGAAAAAAACAGCAAAGCGCTACAAGACCTACTGTGCTATTAGAAATAACTCATTTAGTTTCTCCAGCTGATGAAGCACATTTGAATTGATCGTCACACTCCCCTCGGCGTGCAGCTGCTAGGTATTTTAAGTCATAACAGCCTAAATTATTCACATCCCCCCCTCTGAAGAGTAATGTCTCCTTGAATAATTTAATTCAACAATTCCACCAACGCCTGCTTGATTGGCCTTTTAATCCGTGCTTTCAGTGTCACACTTTTTTTTTTTTCCCAAGACATAATCGGAGAGCCCATTCAAAGTCGTATTGAATTACGACCGCCGAACCTGATCAAAACTATCAGTCATCAGTGGTCACGGGTCTACAAAAATAGCTCGATTTATTATTTTTTTTCCGACAAGTATTGCTACAGTAGCTAAATAACAGTGGAGGCTAATTTACGGTATTTTTACCTTCTGTGTTTACGCCTCGACTCATTTTATCCAAGAGGAGGTTGAGGGCAGCAGGCAAACTGTAGAGTAACAAGAGGCTATGCTAACAGCCCAAATCCTTGAAAATGGCACGTTCAAACAAAAATGGCTGACTTACTGGGTGTTTTACAACATTTTTATGTGGATTTCAAAGAATGATGACTTGAGGTTGAGGATGGAACACACTGCAGGTTAGAATCTCTTCATTGGCGGCTTTAAATCCTTTCAGAGTGATGCCCTGTGACATTTAACTGACGGCTGGTTTTCCTCGATGCAGTAAAGAAGCTTTTGCAAAACAACACCTCCCCACCCCGTCTCCCCGTTGGGCATCTCTGTGTGGAGTTTGCATGTTCTCCCCTTGCATGCGTGGGTTGTCTGCAGGTACTTTCCACCCACATTCCAAAAACATGCATGCTAGGTTAATTGGTGACTCTAAATCGTCCATAGGTATGAATGATGAATGTGAGTGTGAATAGTGGTTTGTCTATATGTGCCCTATGAGTGGGGACTAGTCCAGGGTGTACCCCACCTCTTGCCCGAAGTCAGCTGGGATAGGCTCCAGCATACCCCTGTGAGTGGGAATAAGA
Organism: Dunckerocampus dactyliophorus; assembly: GCF_027744805.1. NCBI lineage: Eukaryota > Metazoa > Chordata > Actinopteri > Syngnathiformes > Syngnathidae > Dunckerocampus > Dunckerocampus dactyliophorus. The sequence continues at coordinate 18,476,133 of NC_072834.1, forward strand.
TTCATTGAAGATGGATGGATGGAACCCCGCCCGCCGAGCCTCGAAGCAGCTCGCCCTTGCTGTATCGACGCGACCTTTCCAAAATACACTTGTTGACCTGTTGATGATATTTCATGAATTTTAACACGCCACGGGGATGGGGAGCGAGATGACATGTTGTCACAAGTGCGGGGAAAGGGACCGGGGGCGGTTCGACGGAGCCTGGCGGGCGGTTCATCGAGGTTCTCCAACGTGGCGCTCATGAATATGAATGACGCTTCAGCTCCTCGAGAGCTGTGAGCTGTCAGACACCAACGCAAACAACCATGCGGCATCGGCACATTGCCGGGACAACAGAGTGTCCATCACAGGTGACTGAGTCCACGCTTTCGCAGCCAAATGTAAGATAATAATGAAATGGGGGGGGGGGGGGGAGGGGGGGGGGGGGGGTTGGCCAATCGTGCTTGAAATAGAGACACACATCCATTACTGAGAAGCTGTTTATGCATCATTACCAACAAATACTGTCACAAAAATGCTACCCTCAAAGATCCTCGTCCACCATGTCATTGGTACACAAATAATCCGACATTAATTGTACGATTTACAAGGCAGGATTGGTAAAATTGAAAATAAAGTGATGTTCAAATCAATAGTTTGGTCTCTCCACGCTTAGTTTATGCTTAAACTATGTTCCAACTTGTTTGCACCCTTAATCGCCGTTACTGCTAATCACCATTCACATTAATCATGGTACTGTGGCGACCACAACTCCGCTTCATAACATAGAGAAGATCCATGTTGACAATATAGCGACACGGTCGCTATATTTAGCGAGTAGGGGTGCACATTAAAAGTGACAGACAGGAAGTGCGTCATGCATTTATACGGTAATTACATACAAGCGACAGACAAAGGTGAAAGATACCGCCGGGTCTGAAAGCTGCATAAACCCCTCTGCAGTGTAAACCAACCCCTGACCAGTGACACAACCAAGAAGACAGAGCTTGGACACACTCCTCCGTCACCTGGAAGAACCTCGTCTCCCTGGTGAAATACGCATGGGTGTCTGTGGAACGTGGCTCATTACAGAAATAAAATAAAGAAAAATCCAGCAAAAGTGGAAAAATACAACTAAAGGGCATAATGCAACTACAAAAATCTAAAATGTTCATATTAATAACTAATAAATACACAAAGATTAGTCTTTAAATATATGTGTCATGTTGTTTTTTTTGAGTATCAAAAGGACAATTGGACAGCCGTGACGTAAATAGACAGAGATAAGTGGAATATTACATTGCTATGATATATTATTATAGTCATAAAATAAATAATGAATTATAACCAAATAATGATTTATTGTTATTATTATTATTACATATCACAACAGCGTGGCGAGCGATTGGCTGGGGACCATGTCATGAAGACATCCACTCATTTATTCACTTTTTTTTTATCTGGTTGCTGTTGCTGTCCTGTACTCTTATGTCCTCGATGGAAATAATATTAAAACCTTAGCGCCTGCATACACTTTTTACCACTTTTTTGTTGCCTCCTCGCAACTTCATGTAATTGCATTCAAAACCAGCACTTTTCAACCTGTTCTCGCACCAAATGGAGATTTCTGAGTGGTAAACCGTGAAAGGTTTTCTCTTTTACCTGTGGCCTGACAACTGTGCTCAAAGTGAGCAACGACTTAGGTAGGTATGCCATCAGAAAAAGAAAAAAAAAAAATACCCTAAAGGGATGTGGCTTGTTGTAAAACCAGAATTCTCTTGTCACGGACTCTGTCCCTGACACAAAGCATGCTTTCAACAAAGTCTCCAGGACAAGCCTGAAAGGTTCGCGCGGTAGCGGGGAAAAAGATAAAAGGTACAGTAGTCCGGTCAATGCAGGACAGTCATCCCTGCCACATGTCTTATTTTCTCTTATTATGTCTACTCCTGTATATTAGGTAAGAAACGTGTAAAGGTGACTATAGGGGTGTCATTTTATGTCTAGAGGACTCTAATGTAAAAAAAAAACATATTTAGAAGGTCGTAAACACGTTTCCTGTGCTTTAACTACAAATATATTCAATTTATAAATAAGGAATGGCGGGAATTCACTTATCACAGTTAGGTCTGGAACCAATTAACCGCGATAAACAAGGAATGACTGTAATGCCCAAGCAGGTTCATTGGAAAGATTTTCTTGATTTTCATGGCTAAACCACACATTCTGGAGGAGCAGTCTTAATATCTGGACAAAATGTGAAGAAACAGATGCTGGCCTAAGCTGTCCCACAGCTGTAACCAGCACAGTAAACCCGCCAATCCAGCGATGCCCAAGAAGATGAACTGGGAAGATTTTCCATACGTTTATAGATGAACCACAAAGTCTGGAGGACTGGTTTTATACATGGATTGGTAGCAAGTAAAATGCTTCTAGTCTGGTGGTGGTAGCACCATGGTCCGGGGCTGCACGAGTGCTTCCGGTTCCAAATTCCAATATGTATTGTCGCATTGTGAAGCAGAGTATTATACCATGACTAGGCATGGGCCAGATACTGGTTTCAAGGTATACCACGGTGCGATAAAGTCACAGCTTCAAAGAACCACTAAAACCGTCAATAAATTATCCAAATAAAAATCCACCGCGGCTACGACATAGAGATACATTGTCACTTTCGGTGTTATTCTTCGCAGTCGGAACTGGGCTTCGATGTGCGGCCAAAAGTCGTTATTTGCCTTCTTGCATTAAGTAGCGCCGCGGCGTTGTCGGTCGACATATTACTCATGTGGAGATGTGATTGAGAAGGAGACAGGAGTGGAGGATAAGTGGTATAAAGCGCTTACTTTCCACTGAACAAGCAACAACCAAGTTATTTTGCTTATTTATTTTAAAAACATATGCTCCACTTTCATCGTGTTGTAACATAAGGTTTAAACATTACTGTTTTGATTTGGCTTTTTTGACTCTTTTCAATGAAGATATTTTAAAAAACACACATTTTAGAGCTGTAATTATAATACCGTGAAACCGTCAATTTTGCCCAAGGTTATTATACCATCAGAATCTGAAACCGGCCCATGCCAACAGTGACGCATGGCAACATTCTTCTTCTGCCTGTTGTCCTCCATAAACGTGAAGTCCACCGCTAATGTAAGTGCTGACTTTGTGGTGTGGAACCATTTGATTTCCCCAATGCATTCATGGAAATCTATGATCAAATCATAGCTCATATGATAAAATAGATCATAGATCACATGATCAAATGTTTCAAATACAGAAACATTCCAAAAGTCACCAAAAAGTGTGCGCCAATTAAACTAAATCATTACCATGTGTTAATGTTGGCATATTTGGGAAAGTCACTATAAATTGCAAACAAGACACATTTGTTCAGGGGTTCCCTTATAAGGCAATATAATCTTCCTTCTTGTTGAAACCTTTTCTACAATTTACAGCTGACATGTTTGTGTGGAAAGATGAAGTAGAGAGTGTCTTGTTCCTTCCTTTCCCAAACACTGGAGATGATTAAAAATGACTTTTTTTTCGAAAAAGCACCATTTAAATCATCTCCACCCTCCGTTACGCTACTTTAGGTTTCCGTTCCTAGGAAGTGTGCATTTGCAATCTGGGCGACTGTGCTTGTATATCATTTATATGCCGCCTCGATTCGGTCGTGTTTGAGTCTCAGCACATTGCCATGACAACGTCTCAGGAGGATGTTCCGTTACACGTGTTATCATGAAAGAAATGATTACACCACCCTTGTTTCTTCGGTTTCTTCTTCATTTTAATGCCTGATACAACGAAAGGTACCTTTGTTTGGACAAATATAGCAATGACAACAAAAATAGGCTATTTCCAAAAAAAAAAAAACCTCTAAAATGTACTTTTAAAGAACACAATTCTTGCACAAACAACACTTCCTATGCATTTTCTCTTACATATTTGTCATTTATTCATGCTTTTTTTCAGTCCTTTTGACAGTGGTCCGTGTTTTTGGTCTGTTTAGAGGTCACATCTGAGCTCAAGTGAACCGAACCGCACGTGACCTCACTTGCAAGCGGACCGAGACCCATCTCACAAGCGGTCTCGGCTCGCACCGGGTGTTCGGATGATGCCGTTCATACTTGATCAAACAAACCGTACTAGCAGAGCAAATGCGCCCGAGTTCCATTCAACAGAACGGAGCGTGACAAACATGGACGCACGCTAAATGTCATGCACTGACGTTAACTTTGCATGGATTATTCCCACCTAGACGGGCGCCATGCTGGACCACTTCTTTTGCTTCAGAGACATTGCTCAAAATCAGTACATGAAGACAGGAACTTATTTCCCCCCCAGACAAGAAGGAAAAAGACTGCAGGGGTTTAGCCTTACTCCATATTGTACTTTTCTTTCATGACAACTTGCGGTGCTTTATGCCAAGCTTGCTCCATTTGGAGTGACAGCTGTCATAAATAAACCAAAGGATCTCGGGCATGCATCACAGTACCGTGTTTTGACAGCTGACTACACCTAAAGACAACTTTTTGTGGTCTTTTCTTCACTCAGGAACAGTCTTTAGTCAGGCTTAGACCCCAGCTTATTAGAAGACATTATCGACAGCCGTAAGATTGGCACGTACTGTACAAGAACTAATCAACTGCATATGATTCCACAAAATGAACTGCAAACAGTATAAAAACTTTCCAATTCCGTTTTTTTTTTTTAACATCATTGATGAAAAACACATGTTTTGTTGTTTTGTACTGCAAATAGTTTGCTGCATTATATGTATAACCGCATGTAAAACTATAATTATTCTCCATAGAAGGTATTTGTGTTCATATTTTGGCTGTGAGGAATGGATTCATTGGATTTGCATTATTTCCTATGAAAGAATTGCTTCAGTATTCATAGTTTCGGTTTCCGTCTGACCATTTTAAACGAATTAGTAACAAAAACTGAGGTACCGTTATGTGGGAAAATCATTTTCTAGGCTTAAAAGAAAAATGGTCTGCTGTATATATTGTGTTGCATGGAGTACACCAAAAATACTGCACATATGTAAATATTTATAATCAATAAATCATACATGTACAAATGTAATATTACTGCACATATGCATTACACCATAATAAATGGGTAAATACTAAGAATAAATGATAATAAACTGAAAATTAAATACAACTCGAGAAATTGCATGTGAATGCGAAGGCTGAACTGAAATGCAGAAATGTGTTGAAATCAGTTCACCGGCCGAGGATCGAACCAGCTACTGATCCCGTTGAGAGATGACCACTTCACCACGTGAGCCATGCCGGCGTGCACAGAATAAGCAAAATGTTACAGGTGATGTTAAACGTCCATTGAATTGACATCAATGGGGGGGAGACGCTGAAACTGTCCATTTGTTTTCAATGGGAATATACTGAATTGGAGAAAATGTGGGGATTATTTCGAAAAACGGACAAAGCGGGCCAAACGTGGCGGCATTTGAAACGCTGGCATGTAAAAATGGAGAATGACTGTTGAAATGTATAAATGTGTTGCATGAGTACGCAACCGGAAACCATTGGGAGTCTTTCGCCATTGAATGGGACACTTAAAAAACGTAAAAAAACGACTAGCAAGCCTTCAGTACGACATACTGTATATGAATGGCTTCTCCACCTCAATGTGGGTTTGTGATAATGACTTAATGTGCAGGCTTGAGGCCAAGCTAGCGGGGCTGTGATAACACATGATTATTTTGTCTGCTAATGACTTTTATTTTGTCCTCGTCCATGTGTAATTAAATAACGTTACATTGTGTTCAAATACAATGCTGGGAAGTGACTTCCTGGCTATATTTTTGTTATTTTGCAGATTTTGACCTCCTCTCATGGCGTCAACATACACCCGTGTCAGCGGCTTGTTGGCGAGCAGCTGCTTGCCGCTTGTTATGCCTCGGAAATACGAGAACGTGTGAGCACGCTGACGTGCTTTACAGCGTATTTATGACACCTTCAGCAGCACATAACTCCTCCGCTAATAATCACACCAGGTTATAGGATATGACACGCTCCTTCATGAGGTACACCGACTCCACTGACTTGGTGGCGCTGACTGGTCACTTCATTAGGTACACTGCATGGTCTAATGCAGGGTTTGAAGATCCAACATTTTTTTCACAAAAATATGTAAAAATACATCATTTATGGCCATAATCAGACAATTTAATTTATTTCTTTTTATTTGAAGCTTGGATTTGTTAATTTTATCATTTGGGATTGAAATGAAAAAAACAAACAATGAAATGAAAAGACACAACTAGGGGTGCTCCGATCGATCGCATCGATTTCCGTGAAAAAGGAAATACTTGCTTTTTAACGCCGATCAACTTCGCCGATCGGCTCCGCCCCAATTGCATCATCCAGCCTATAGCGAACGTCTCCCGCCCACTTTCCCTTCCCGAAGCCACAACAAGCATGTCTGCTGTGTGATATAAGTTTCGCATTCTGCAAAACATGCCACAAAAAATATCTCGCCGGGGTGGTGCCTTAAAAAACTTTAGTTTGGTGCAGCATTTGGGGGCGGGCACTTGGTAGGGTGTGGTGAGTTGTTTTATGTGATCGGTATCAGCTGATTTAACTCAGGGGTGATCGGTATCGGTATCAGCAGAATAAAAACCTGATCGGAGCATCCTTACACAAAACCCTATAGAATCCTGCTATTATTTAATTTAGCTAATATATATTAGTATAATAAAAATGACACAATAAATACTATATATGAATATAATATAAATAACATAGTATTATTTTATATTGCTATTAAAATGTTTACATATACAGTGAGTGCATATATCATTATTCTATTATTATTTATTCTAGTGGTTGTTTTATTTTACTGGAGTTTCGTGAATATCCAAAAAAGCAATGCTGACAGGAGAAGTAGTGCATTGATCCAGAAGATAATGAGACGCGCTGGCAAAGGAAACAGTTTCTGTCATTCAACGTTTGGTCATTTGTGCTCGTTCTTCATCATGAAGCTGATGTGACGCCGTGTCGGATCAATAAGTCATCATCACCAGCGCACATTGTGCCAAACAGGACTCCATTATTTTCACTGCAGAGATTAGCGCTTGTCTAACATTCATCAATTCACTCCATTTAGACTTGCTAACACAGCGGGAATCCCAGCAGTGTGAGCGATTACCATCCGCTGGACAAACTTCTTGTTTGGAAGACGAGAGAAATAGTCCAGCAGCGTGTCGTGTCTCAGCCACACAAATGAGATTTTAATCAGGTAAATCAGATCGCAATGCCAGCAGCCATTTGTTGTACTGGCTAACAGACACGTACCGTATAACGCTAACTGTGCTCTTAAGCTCGTGGTTAGTTATCAGTGCACAGTTGTCCATGCTAAGCTAATGTTAAAGATAACAAAGTCGTGTCCAAGTTCAAGTTATCATGTAAAATCATTGATGCTAACTATGGTTAGCGAGCTTATTCTATCCTGACTATGCTAATTTGAAGCTCCAACAAACTAGCACAAACTCAGGCGTCACACATGAAAATCTAATGAAGCTACAATTAACAGTATCATGTCACGTTATCGAATTTAGCCAATTATGTATTTTTATGTTACATAGGCTAAATAGCTCAAGTTCAATTTAACACAGTACTGTCATTCATGCTAATCTAAAACTATTAACAACAAAGTTTGCTTTTTGTGTCACTGAATGTTAGTTATCCTAATCTAACACTATGACTATCTTTAACCTGGGTTTAGTTAATTCTATCACTTTATCTATATGCTAATGTAAGGCTAACTAAAAGAAACTTGGGCGTAGCGTCACCCGTGCTAATAAGGCACTATGGCTAGCAAGCTCAAATTCAGATTTAGTTTTTTTTATGCAGGGTTTTCTATGCTAATTTACGGCTGCAGCTAACTAGCGCAAGCACTGTTTACTTTATCGTGTAGTTTCATTATTTAATTATGCTAATATAACAACAAGACTAGCTATCTTAAACTTGGGTTGAGTTGATGTCATGTTTTCTTTAGTTTTTTTCATTTGTTTCTCGAAGGCTAGCTAAAAAATAGCATAATTTCTTCCTGTCATGTGTCTATCAGTTAACTTGCCAGTGTGTTGCGTCACAAAAATATAAGGTAACAGCTAATTATTCCCAGTAGGAGAGTTAAAAAAAGACCTATGAAGTAAATTCTGCATCAAAACAAGGCAGGCTCGCCGTTTGATTGACATATAAATGCAAAAAAACCTCAAATCAATATACGTGCGGTGTGCTACAACGCTTCAGAAAATAAGCAAAACAAAACAAGCCTTTGGTCGTCAAACTCAACAAAGACGCTTTGTAATGGTGATTTCATTATCAGGGATGCTTTGTTCTGCCCTTTTTCACCCCTTCCTCTGCCCACTCCTGAAACAGGCTTTCAATTGCATTCGATTCTTTGTGCGTTCCACATAATGACCCAAAATGACACCCAAGACAAACAGTGCTCTTTCCGATAAGGAACGCCATCTGACCGCATCTCGAAACCTTCCCTTCCCTCCATCATCCCTCACCCATCCCTCCCCTGAAAAGGATGCTAGTTTTGGTGGACATTTGACCAAATGTATGCCCAGATTTCACGGATAACCGCCATGTGATTTACTATGTGCTTATTCATATGATAAATGTTGATGTGAAGGGAATATTTCTGTTAAGCGTTATGTAACTGGAATAGCAAATGACTGGCTAGCTCCATGAAAACAACCTGACCTTCTTACAACAATAATAATATTTGACGCTTGACAACATTCAAATCTTCACGGCTGATTGATGGCTGAGTGAAGAATTGGACGGCGTTCTTGGTGAGCATCCATTCTCGGGAAGACCAAACCGCATTGCCGCTCCAGGCTGCTAATGCGGATTGGGCCTGGTTTCTGGAGCAGATTCTGCTTATGCAAATCCACATAGCTGAACGATGAGCGCGACGGCTCGGCCTGACAGCTTTTTGACCGCTTTTGCCGTAACCGCACTCTCTTCAGGTTTCCACAGAGAACTCTTTTTTTTTTTTTTTCTATCTCTGAGGCTGGAAAAGTCAACAGCGAACAAAGGAGACAAAGGACGGAATTTCCAGATGCTTATATTAGCATTATTAGCTGCATTTGCTTCGGATATGAACAGGTCTACACATCAAAGCACTCGGAAATATGAAACTGTATTAATATTCTAATGTCGCCAACCCCGGGGAACCCAACTCCAGTCACTTCAAGCTGTAGTGACAAAGACGTGAACAAAGAACATTTTATTAGCAGTCTTTTCTCAGGATATGAACACAGCTCCATCGCAAAAATACCCAATAACGCTCATAAATATGAAGCTGTATTCACATTCTAACGGCGCCAGCTGGGCAAGCGCCGGTTACCGGTTTCAAGGTATACCGCCGTATGGAAAAGTCAGTGTTTCAAAACCACTAAAATAGTCTGTTACCGTCCTACGGAAAGAGAGAAAGTGGAGGTCCCGCGCCGCCACTGTGTAGGAATACTTTGTCACGTCCTGTGTTGTTCTTTAAAGTTGGAACTGGGCTTCGATGTGCTGGAACCGCGGACATGAGCTGTGTTGCCAAAAGTCGGGCAACTTAACCGTTGCGGCATAGCTAAGCTAGCTAGCACTGATGGTATCTGCCTCGGTAGCATCAACCTAATAAGTCGCAAATGTCATTGTTTAATCACTTGTAGTGTAACCAAACACGACACGTTGCCGTTTAAAACATTTAATAAATGACTAAATACGCTAATAAAGCATTATTAAGTGAAAAGATTGTACTTCAATTCCTTCAAAGGGATGCACATTTAGAAGACTTCCTCCATTTCCATCAGTTCCTTGTTATACGCATGCATAGTCACGCTAGGTGGCAGAACTCCCTGAAGGCGCCCGTGTCGCGCTGTTGTTGTCGTTGTGGGTGGACATACAGGACTACTCACGTCGAGGGTCGCCACATGTGGACACGTGATAAGGAGCATAAACCGTTTACTCCCCGCTGAACAGCAAGCGACAACTACTTAGCATCAGTTGCTAACAATAATCACATGTCCCCAAAATGGAAGTGTTTTATTCATTTGACACAAGAAAATGAATAAAAACTCAGCAAATCCATAATCCAACAATTCCGAATCACAAGTGGACAAGTTGTGACCTTAATAATAGAAATAACATCATAACATTACACGTTTGTCTTCATTATTTATGCTGTGGCATTTGTGAGCTACTGATTGAGGCAGTGATTGCATTTGTTTGCATTTTGCTTTGTTTTTCATTCGTAGGAAAACATTTATGGTCTTGTGACATGAATCGCAGGATTAGCCACCCTAGACTGCATTAAGAACTGCATTTCATTTATTGTTTATTTAAAAATAATTCAGTTATTTTGTTATTTATTTCAAATATATGCTCCACTTCCATGTTCTATTATATTGTTTAAAAATGTTCAGCAGAAAAGTTTTTTTTCTCTTCTTTTAAAAAAAAAACATATTTGGAAATAACACAATTTAGAGCTGTAACTATAATACCGGGAAACCGTGATACTTTTGTCCGAGGTTATCATACCGTCTGAATCTGATACCGGCCCACGCTTAGTGCCAGGAATGACAAGCAAGTCAAAAAGGAACCTTTCCAGATTGTTTTTTTGTATTATTAGCAGCTTTTGCTTCAGATATGCACATGTCATCATTTCAAAACAGCTAATAACGCTTGTAAATATGAAGCTGTGTTACTATTCTCATGTCGCCAGCCCCGGGGAACCCAACTCCAATCACTTTTAGCTGCAGTGACAAACAAGTGAACAAAGACGATTTCCAGATGCTTTATTTTTTGTTGCCTATGTTAGCATTTTAAGCAACCTTTTAGGATATGAACATGTTAGAACGCATTGGAGCGGAAAGGCCTCACCAACCCCAAGGAATCCAACTCCGGTCGCTTTCTACGGCGTTTTCACACTTAGATGCCGCAAAACTGGCGCATCAGAGACACGGCAGTGGATCTAACAAGTGTGTTTTTCACAAAATGGATATTCCAGCAATGCGGCATTCTACAAGCAAAAGGCAAAAAACAACAATGTGAGGCTCCAAACTAAACATATGAAGATTATGAAGTCACTTTTGGCTCTCGTCAAAAAAAAAAAGGAAACAAAGAAAATTCCCAGATGATTTTTTTTGCCTGCATTAGCATTATTAGTAGCATTTGCTTAGGAGGTGGAATGCAAATTGGTTGTCACGAAACTAGCTAGATGGGGGGGGGGCCCTCTCTTAATAAGCCGTTCAATGAAAGAGTCCAATCGTTGTCTCCATGCTAAAGACTTCCTCATTGTTTCCCTAATGAGCGCTCTCTAAACACTTTAGGTAGGAGCACAAGGACGACAACACGATGCAGTGTTTTTCTCATTTCCTGACATCTCATTCTGCTCAAAAATATTAGGACTGGAGCCGGAATAATTATGGTGGGACTTTTTTACTTTTTCTTTTTTTTTTTTTGTGGAAGAATGCGCCTGAGAGGAAGCGGATGGGACAGGAATGAATGAATTACCTCCAAATGGTATGATGGTTGTGAGAACGTGGTGAAGAATGCGCTTATTTTATCGTTCTGTGTGAGTCAGGGCCTGAGTCAGCACCCCATAATGAGCCTTTAAGGAGAAAAACTGCTCCCTGTCCTCAGTGGTGACTTAGCGCTTTCTCCAGCTGGACAAGACTTAACCATCAAACGAAAAAAAAAAACCAGCGGAACGTACGGATGCAACGGTAGAAAAGCAGGAAAGGTCAAAACAGGAACTACTAACTCTGAGCAACCGAGCAACTAGGACAAGGAGAAGATATTTGAATACTTGCATAGTAAAAACAACACAGACAAATGTGTTTGCCACTAAACAACAGAACAACTTGAGGCGCCGAGCTAAGCATCTTCACATTCAAAGGCACACCATTATTGTTGAGAAATATAAGTATGCCAACATATGAAAACAGTTAGTAAGCCTCCATATGCGGCTGTATTCATATGCTAACATTGCCAGCTGGGGGAACCAAACTAGTTTAATCACTTCCCGCCTCTTTCACATGCAGAGATCCCGGAAAACTGAGCCGCAACAGTAGATCCTGCAAGTGTGTTTTCCACAAAACAGCATCGCTTTTACCAACATTCTCACTGAATTGCCTCATTGGAACCAAATGACAAGCTGAAAAGTGAAGCAGAAAGGCAGAATAGAACAATGTGAGGCTCAGAGCTAAACATATTTAGGGGCTATCCACGCAGAAAGGTTTTCAGGTCAAAACGGCAAATCGTTATCGGTCAGCCTTTCATCCACACGGAAAGGCGTTCTGGATGACCGGAAACGGTATTTTTTTTAAATGGCTTCCAGAGTGGGGAAATCTGAAAACGTCGGCTTGTCGTTTCTGTATAGACGGCCGAACCCCATTTTTACAGAAACGATGACGTCACAAACCTGTCGACCCGAAGATACTCCTATCGCTACATGTACTGCAAAAAAGATCAGTTACGATAATCCATAATGCTGTGTATAGAACACATACAAATCCTCTATTTCTAAAATCACGATTACTAAAATTTGCTGATTTAGTAAATTTCCAAAGAGCTAAAATGATGCATGAAGCAAACAATAACCTGCAACCCAAAAATGTCACACAATTCTCAACAACAGAGAAGAAATATAACCTCAGGGACAAATTAAACGTAAAACACCTATACACGAGAACAACGCGAAAAACCTTCAGCATTTCAGGATGTGGAATCAAATTATGGAACGGATCGAGCAAGAAACTCAAACAATGCACTAAGATGAGCAATTTCAAGAAACAATACAAGCAGTTGATGTTTGCAAGTGCCAGGAAGAAGAGTCCTGAACCACTGCATACAACATGCTAAGTCTAATCACGACAACACCCACTACTAACTCTTCATCCCTGTGTCCCATTATCCTACTAAGTTCTGTTTCTGTGTCTTATTGTCTGTTTATGTGTCTTATTATCTGTTTCTGTGTCTTATTATCTGTTTATGTGTCTTATTATCTGTTTCTGTGTCTTATTATCTGTTTATGTGTCTTATTGTCTGTTTCTGTGTCTTATTGTCTGTTTATGTGTCTTATTGTCTGTTTCTGTGTCTTATTATCTGTTTCTGTGTCTTATTGTCTGTTTCTGTGTCTTATTGTCAATGCCATGTCTAATCACTTTTTATAAACTCTTCATTCTTGTGAGTTCATCGTCAATACTCACCATTGTCCAACTATGTTCTGTTATGTCTATTTTATACTAATTGTTATTATAATTATGGTTATTATTATATGAAGTAGTTATGGTGACGAAAACTTAAGATTACTATTTTACCACAATATTACATTCCCTTACCTTATTGAACAATCTGAGGCTCAGAGCGAAACATCTTCCCATTTGAATGAAGTAGAACATGTTAACACGACAGCAGCTGAAGATGAAAACATATTGTAGTACCTGCACTGACCTGCTAACTGGAAACCCAACTCTAGTCACTTCCCGCTACTTAAAAGCTTCTTTTGCAAAACTGCCACATCAGATCTGCAACAGTACATCAGAAAGTGTGTTTTTCACCAAAAAAAAGCCTTGATATTGCAAAGAGTCGATATTACTTATCTTGTCGGAATCAAATCAAAGGTCCAGTGGAGCAGGGAGAGAGAACAGAATGACCTGCTCACAGCTAAAGAGCTTCACATTTAAAGGCACGAGTGACAACATGAATCAGAACATGAACAGGTAATACCACTCCATGTAGCGCTGCACTAATATCTTCATGTCGCCAGCTCGGGAACCCAACTCCATCACTTTCCGCTACTCTTTCATACTGAGATTCTGCAAAATTGTAAGCTGAAATTAGATCCAAGAAGTATGTTCTCCACAAAATAACATGGATATGCCAATATTTCTACATTAGCTACCTTACTGGAACCAGACGAAAGGCAGAAGAGAACAACCTGAGGCTCCAACCTAAACATTGTCAAAGGCATTGTTGAGAAATATGAACGTCAGCACAAAGCAGCTAATACGACTCAGGATGAGAATGTGTTGATATGCTAATGTTGCCAGCTCTGGGTAACCCAACTCCAGTGGCTTTTGGTTGCTGGCAGGTAGTGACACCCATCGCTATATCAATTTAATATGTGTCATTATCCCGTTAACAACCCAATACTTCACTTTTACATCAAGCTGAACCCCAACGCATGAGTAGGCAGTAAAAAGGGCTAACGGGAAGGTGTTCTGGAAGCTTCTGAAAGTCCAAACCAAGACAAACAGTAACGGTAAAGAGAGTGGACCATGAACCCTTCATGGACTCCTGCAAATAAACACCCCCATGTGCTCATGGCAGCAGGAAACAAAGGCGATCCAGCCCACTTTGAAAAAGAAACGTCGCCGGGGGAAACACACACAAACGCAATACACCGCTAACTTTTCCCAGAGCCTTTCTTTCACAGGATCCTTTTTGTTTCTTCACAAGATTTTGGCCAACTGCATGTTTCTAATTAAAGTGATCTGTTATTGGAATATGTGCAGGCATAAAGGCTTCAGATGTAAACAGTAGAAGAGGATCTGCCAGGAGTGTATTTTAACAGATGGTTGCGTGGACTACTGTTTGCCTTTTTGCAAAGGAGATGCAAAAGCAGACAGAGCCTTGGGAACTCGGTTCTTTCAAAGACCACTGATGAGTGCGAAGAAGTTCAATAGTTACTCATTTCTTTCACTTCAGAGTCACTTTTGCTCGTGCGGATAGTCTTGCCATTTGTTTTACCATCGGCAACGTTTCAGTGGTAAATGATGTGACGTTTGCTACTGGAAATTAGGGCTGCAGCTAACGATTATTTTCCTTAGTTTGTTGTTTGAGTATTCGGTGATGGCCTAGACTAGGGTCATCCAAACTTTTTTCAGCGATGGCCACATACTGAAAAATGGAAGGATACAATGGCTAATTTGAAATTTTGTAAATTATGCAAAGAAGTTATATACTGTATATTTCAAGAAATAACTCATCTCAGCTTTGAGAGAGGTGAAAAAGTGTATTATGAGTATGAACTTCGCTCTTTGTTCTTCTTTTCCATTTTTGCTCGTTTTTGTAATTTTCCAGAAATTTCAACTTTCTTCTTAAATAATCTTCGTAAATGTTCTTCTTGTAATATTATGACTTTATTCCCATAATATTATAACATTTTTTTCAACTTAATTTTCCAAAAATTCCAACTTTAACTTGTTCTGTTTGGTTGTTTTAATATTACGACTTTATTAAAAAATATCTTTCATATTTTAACTATTGCTAAGTATGCTACTGATATGACACTTTTTCCTCATAACATTACGAGTTCATTCTCGTAAAATTCAAACATTTTTCTCATTAGAACACAACTTTTTCTGTATTTTGACTTTATTCTCGTAAAATTACAGCTGTTTTTTTCCATTTCTGCTGTTGTTTTTTGTTTTTTTTATTTTCAAACTGTTTCAACTTTGTTCTTGTATATTTTCTTTCTGTCCTTATAAATTTAATCCCATACCCGTACCATTATATTTTTTTCTGCAACCTAATTTTCCAAAAATTACAACTTTATTTGTTGTTTTGTTTGTTTTTCATCATATTATGACTTAAAAAAAAATAACGTTCCTTAATATAAACGCTACTAAAATGGTGTTATTTTCCTCATATTATTCCAACATTATTGTTGCCTACAACTTTTTTCTCTTCATATTTTGACTCTATTCTTGTACATTTACAACTGATTTTTTTCCATATTTGCTGTTGTTTTGTTTTGTTTAGTTTTCTTGTAAAATTATATTTTTAGAATGTGCTGCGGGAGAATGAAAAAACGTCCGTGGGCTGCAAATGGCCCACAGGCCCCACTTTGGACACCCCTGCCCTACACAGACCAAATCAATGTGAAGCAAACACAAGCATTTTGTGGTTTGGTCTGCAACTTTTTAGTAAAATGCCTCCAAAAGTTCAAGGTAACCTCCTGTGTCTTTTGTTTATCCAGCATGTAACTACTGTAGAGTTGTAAACAAAAGGGAAAAACAATAATGAAAAATAATAAAAACAAAAATAAAATGTCAATTAATATTTAGAAAAATGAAGAGGTCTGTCTGTAGTTGAACAACGTGCAATTTGGAGTGCCACATTTATGACTAACGTGAAAATAATGATGTCAACAATAATAATAAAAATTGAGGAATGGGATGCAGACCGGAAAGGGTGTCAGGTAACCTCTTTTAGTAATAATCACAGAGGAAACGACAAAAATCGTAATACACAAAAACAAAAAACATTCAATAAACTGCTGTTGTCATAGCAAAAGGCCTCTACTAGTTAAAGCTAACCACCTGTGTCTTTTGGTTAACCCAGGATGTAACTGCAGTTATTTTGCAAATAATATTCAAATAATAAATAACGCTAAAATCTTTTTTCCAAATTAAAAGAAAACGTAAATAAAATTGTAAAAATAAAGTGGACTATCTTGAGTGAAACAGCCTGAAAAAACACTCTGGTTAACGCTCAAATGGTTAACTTCTTTTTACACCTGCATGACTGACTGACTGTCTAAAAGGGCACTGGAATGTGGTTCGATGAGAATGCTTCGATCAGGGAGGGAAAAGGTGGAAAGATAGTGGGACAACTGATTAGGTACACCACTTTTTCCAAAGGGAATTTCAGACGTAGGTTCACACAGCAATACACTAATACTAATACTGTACTATGCACACTATTAGCTGGGGACACTAGAGACCAGCCATCACCAAATGCTGAACCTCGGTCTGGATCCGGACTCAGTGATACCCCTTTACGGACACGTGACCAATTAAAGTGAATCGCAAATATAAATAATTACAACATATGATCATGCTCGGGAACCGTTCGCAGCGGCAGTTTGCGGCCGTAATTACTTCAGGTGCCGTTTGAGTGATGATCACATTGTGAGCCTCGAAAACTCACCATACTCCATCAAGCGTTTGTTCTTCGAATGCCGTATTAAATTAATGAAAGCTTTTTCATGTGCTACCCCGGCATGTTTAGCAGGGGGCAAAATTGATATCACTCTCACAAACCACAGGTAAGTTCCACACGGCAGACATGATTGTTTTTGGTTTGGCAATCTTGCACAGTGTGAAGGGAAGTGGGCGGGAGACGCTCGCTACAGGCTGCATGCTGCAATAGTACGAGCCTGAGATGATTGGCTTTTGTCATCGGCGCTGAAAGGCATTTATCGGCATATGTCGATCATGTGCTTTTTCACGGAAATCAGACGATTTTGATCGGTGGCCGATCGATCGGAGCATCCGTCCTATAAATAGTGTCTGTATCCTGCTATTATATTTTGGCAGGAATGATTCATACCCCGTTGAAACCAGCTGCCTAAAAAATGCAGCTGGATGAAAACTGGAAGGCAAACAGTGGCAAGCATTAATTGAGACCTTGGAGGGATGAGGGTGGGACTAAAAAAAAAAAAAAAGTAAGATAATCAGGCTTTCTCGGGGTGATGAACACAATGTGTTTGCTGTCGCAGCAGCGTGTATCCAGCTTGTGTGAGATTCCCCCCTCATTTTTTCTCTTTTCTTTTTTTTCCCAGGACAAGCTCATCAAGCCAACATTAGAGGCACATTTTTTTCTTCCTCCATTGTCAGCAAATGCCAGCATGCATTTGCATCAGCACGCTGCCTCTGAAAAGACAGCCAGACTTCTTCAGTTTGAGCCGTGTCGTGTATCGAGGGAAAGGGGAACGAAATGGCGCTGCTATAAATGGCTGCTCCAACCTCCCGCACCCAAAGCACTAATTAAGCCACCCTTTGAAAATCCCATTAACGTGAGATATGGCCCAGAACTCGCACTTAGAAGTATGTTGCGAATGGGGGTCACTGATATCTGGAAACATGCTCAGTGGTACACTTTAATTCATGCAGCTGATCAAAATCTGTTCTATGATGTCAATTTGCTCACACTTGGAGCATAGAAAGTCATGGAAATGGAAATAAGGTATATAAAAACATCAAGCATTTAACTTTCTAGCATTCTTTATTGTTACCCAGTGTAAAAAGAAGTTCAACAAATAAAACTTTCAGCTTCTAAAGCCAAAGAAAAACTAAAATGCAACGTGCACCATAAACTTTGTGATGCTCCGAGAGCTAAAAATGATGTTTTTTTTTTCTTTTTAAGAAAATATTCAGAATTCCGAATTGTACAAAATCAAGGTGCTTGAACTTCAACTTGAACTGCTAAGGATCGGAAAAGTAAAGTATGTACAGTCGTCCCTCGTTTATTGGGGTTCATTGGTTCCAGACCCGACCGCGACAAATTAATTTCCGCGTTATAGGATTAAACGTTAATAAATTGAATATTTTCATAGTTAGAGCATAAAAAAAAACTCTTTATGATTTTCTAAATACAGTTATTAACATTATTAGAGCCCTGTTTGCATGAAACACCACACCTATAGTCACCTTTACACTCCTATTATGCATTGTTTACAAAACATGTGCAACTGTTATGCTGCAAACTAGCGAGCTAACAAGCTAGCAAGCTAACCAGTTAGGTTAAAAAGCCAAAAACTTACCACTTCCACGTGGAATGGGAACCTTTTTTCACTCTAGCATGTTGCCATGGCTGATTTCATGGCTTTATGCAGACTTAAGGTAATGTAACGTAAGCTAATGTCTCATCAATGTGTTGTGTCATTACTGCTGCCGAGTGACCAGCGTACTACATATCGCTTGTATTTCAATATGTTTTGACTAATAACAGACTATAGTCTCCCATCATTAATTAATTAATTTAACAAAAACTGCGATGTAACGAGGAAGCGATAATCAAACAGCGATATTGCAAGCTTTTGTCTACTCCGGTACATTCAACCACAAACAGACAAAAGTACTATCAGTAAACTTGGGACCTATATTTCATCAAAATCCACCAGAATTCCATAGACAAATTTCCTTAATCATCTCCATGAATGAATTTTGAACTTTTACTTCAGTAAAATCCACCAAAATGCCACAGACAAAGGTCTTCAGTGCTCTATGAAGAAATTTTCAACCTATCATTTTGTAAATTCAGCCAAAATCCCTCAGACAAATGTCCTCTGAACTCTTTGGAGGGATTTTAGACCTATGTTTCCATTTAAGAAAATACAATAGAAACAAGAGACAATGTTACGTCCTGTCCCTCTCAATTTACCAGTCGACCTATGTTCATACACACACCTTTGGTCATTAACTTTGGGAAGTGACCAAAAGGACAAGACTGCAGGTACAAGCCTCCGAAATGAGCTTCCTCCATAGGCTGGGCTCTCCCTTAGAGAGAGGGTGAGAAGCACAGTCAACCGGGAGAAACGTGGAGTAGAGCCAGATGAGGTGGCTTGGACATCTGGTCAGGATGCCTCCCAGACTCCTCCCTGGGGACGTGTTCAATGCACGTCTGACCGGTAGGAGCTGCCTAGGAGAAGACCCGGGACACGTTGGAGAGACCATGACCTTGGATAAGCGGAAGACGGTGGATGGATGGACTTCTTGTAGTGGGTGAGGTTTTTTTTGTTCTTTTTTTCTCTTTCAGACGGGTGATACCTGGGAGTGCATCACAGGTGTGGCTAATCCGGCCAATCAAGCGGAGACATAAAGAGGCAGAACATCAAGAGACACAATCTCTCTCAATGATCACCTCTCCGTGTAATCCAGTAATCCAGACAAGAGTGGCAATTGGCATGTGCTCCATTCATTTTGCTCATCATTTTGCGTGTTTCGCATCTAGTTGGTTTGTGTTTATTTCCCTAGTGTTTGTGCTACATTTTTGTTTTGTGTTGTGTGCTCACTCTGATAGTGTGCTGCCGAGTTTTTGTTTTCCCTCGTTGTACTTCTGTGCATGTTTGTGTCTTTAAATTTTATTCACATGACATTTTTGTAGAATTGTTTTTTTATTTTGTCCATAGCTTTGTGGGGATTGTTTCCCGGTTGTTCAAAACTCGGTTATCTATTTAGCCACTGGTTACGTAGACTTCACCAACCGTTAACTTTAACGGCACCGTTATCTTGTTATTCAAAACTCGGTTAACTTTAACCGGCTGTTAACTTGACCTTCAAGTTAACACACCAAAGGACCACCGCTAACTTTTTAACAGGTGGTTAACCCTCAAGATGGAGTTGGGGGCTAGCGCTGCCTTCAGGATGCCATAGTGTCTCCTTACGTGCACTGCTTATGTCTGGGTTATGCATTACTGTACATTGCAGCTTTTCAAAACATGACAAATTATTAAACCCTAAGACGCTTACTTTGAAGGCGAGCCAACTTTCAGGATTTTTCCAAACTATATCAGCTTGTGCTGAGCAAAATATTTTCAACAAAAACATTTTAATTTAATTTTGTCGTTCATAAATTGCTCGCTTGTTTTAATTCGTAAAACGTTTAGCTTCATTCGTTGCAGAATGCGGTTTGAACATTGTTAAGTTAAGCACATCTGGGCTCTTACTTTGAAAGCTGGTTAAGTAGTTCCTGTATCCGGCGTTGGGCCTGAGGTTCATTTTGCTGTAAAGACTATGTTAAATATTGCTTACTTTAATTAATAATATATTTAACTTTTTTTAAAAAAAATTCATCAAATTGTTTCGTTATCAATTCTTTGCGCTAAACCGGAAGTCAACAAAATGAGGAATTGTGGGATATATTGGCCCTGAGCAGTGACGCCAACCACACGGTTAACTTTGACAGTCCCGTTAACTAACGACGTGACAAACCATGTTTTGAACAATGCATATTTAACGGTCGGCTAGCTACCGGCGGTTTAAGAATTTAACCAGTGGTTAAAATAACAGAGTTTTGAACAACCGGGACCAGGTTATTAAATATTTAACTATTGACCTATCAGTGTCTTACTTTCCCTGCCCAGTCTCTGTTTTTATACTCAGTCCCAAATTTTCCCTACAGGCCACAGAAAAATATCCTTACTTAAATCTACAAATGAATTTTTGATCTTTCTTAAATTCAACCAAGACACCCTGGACAATCATCTTTTCTGGACTCTACAGATGGATTTTAGACCGATGTTTGAAGTAATTTAACAGCATTCCATAGGCGTAACGTCCTTACTCAACTCTGGACAGTAAATTCAGCAAATTCAACCAGTAGTCCATAAACAAATGTTTTAAGCACTCTCAAGTGAATTATGGGCTTTTTGCACTGGAAATCCTCACTGACCAGTAAAGATGGATATACAGTATACAGTATACAGTATACAGTAAGTAAATTCACACTAAATTCCATAGACATTTGTTTTTGTTGACAGTGTCAGAACACTAATGAGTCTACTGGATGATCATTAGTAAGTTCAGAGAGGGTAGTCGTTTTGGGCCACCCCATTTGCATACACACAGGAGGAGTGTATCAGGAACATCTTCCAGCGTATGCTAACTACAACCTCAGTAACCTGTAGCAGAAAGGAGTTATGCTGCAAGTGAGCAGTGGACCGGACACCCTGCAGCAGAAAGTCATTTACAGCAGCTTGCAGCCCCAGTGTAATTCAAGATCTATACAGGACCATATATACTGTATATAGTAGGTCTTGACAACATCTGCTGTGGTTTCACATCTTATTAGCCCCCGCTGAGAAGGATTAATGCCCCCACTGTCCTTTCTCCACGGTGGAGCAAAGCCCATCAAAAATAAATTACCTGCAAAAATGTTGATGCTTATTGCAGTCAGCAAACACTGTTACTGCAGCAACTGCATTCACATGAAGAGTGTGTTACAATTGGAATGTTATGATGACAGTCGGTGTCTAATGTGTGAATATTCATGCGTGCTCTGCACAAATCCATGTAAGTACAATAACTAGTGTGACATTTAAAGCACAACCTTGGGAAACATTCATGAAAAATAACATTCAGTGATCTCAACTGCAGTCAAATTTCTCATTTTAATCCCAAGCAGCAAACAAAAATCTGACTAAGGATGCGGTAATAGCCTATAATTCACCGAAGATTGCCTCCTCATTCAAATGTTATTTGCAGTGGAAATTAAAAATACCAGGTTGTACTAATGACCTACAGTAAGTGAGGTTGAGGCTGCTTTACCCATGAAATCATCCAGTCTTCAGGCTGTGACTAATGGAGGAATAGTGATGGTTTGTTCCATATTCCCAAAGTAAATAATGCCAAAGGATGAGTGCTGGAAGTCCAAGTTGATGCTGTGCACATTTGTTTGCTTTGACAGATGCCGGTATTGATGAGTTGTAGAGATTACTCCTAATTCAGAATTTGCCTGTGTTTTACATTTGAGTCAAATCTAAATGAAAAACCTAAATAACAATCTACAGTACTGTCCTCAGTACCCATATCGGACACCGACATAATCATCAAGTTCTAAATGAAAAAAGACATGTTAACACTAGTCAAAGATCATCCACAGTGTATGACAAGAGTGCTCTGATGTTTTTAAGGATGTACTGCAACAACACTAGCCAAAGATCCTCTATATTACAGGAGTGTGCTCGTTAAAGAGGACCGTTGCAGCCATTGGGGTCAATCAGATATGCACTTCCCCCAGTGTAAATGGCAAACATGATTCAATACATTGACAAGACGACGACATGGGCATCGGTCAAAGTACGCTGACCTTCCGATAATTATTCTATGATGTCATTTTGGCGGAAATTCATACAAATATTCCAACATCCACACGATCACGTTCGTTCAAAAATACACAATTAGCATTGGACATCCTCCGACAGCTTAAATATACACTTGCTCCTCAACACAATTTCATTTGCCAAATGGACTGTGTCCAGCTGAAGACCCTGTCTGGAACTAATGGCTGATAGTGACCCACTTACGGGGCCTCCTTTGCCAGCCAACAGCAGCTTACAGAGAAAAGAAAAAAAACTGTTTTTTATTAGGAGGACGCATGTGAAAGACTCACAGTGAGAGCAAGGCTTTTGCATGGAAGTAGACGATTCTGTCTTCTTAGTCAATGCCCCCTTGCCCACCTGCGCCCCCTGGTAAGCTCGTCCATGGACCCGCTGCAGTTTGCGTACCAGCCTGGCATCAGAGTGGACGGCGCCATCATCTTCCTCCTCCATCGAGCCCTGTCCCACCCGGAGTCACCTGGAAGCTCTATTAGGATCCTCTTCCTGGACCTCAGCAGTGCTTTCAAAGACACCATAGTTGAAAGCGTTGGGCCCGAGGTTCATTTTGCTGTAAAGCTGGAGACTATGTTAAATATTGCTTACTTTCCTTTCTTTCCTTCCTGCAGCTGTCAGACTTCATAACAAAAACTGCTCCAAAAATCCTGCACAATAACCGAGCAATTAACCACGCAATAAACCTGTGGCTTGATCAACATGTGCACAGCTGAAAATAGTGGAGACAACTTCTTGATTTGTATTACCTTGATTTTGCACTTTATCTGCTCTTGTGTGCTTTTATACTCTTGTGTGCTCTTGTACTTTCGCTGCTGTAAACCTGAAATGGGACTAATAAATGGATATCTTTATCGTATCTTATCTTATCTTCCTTGAAGTGGTAAAGGTCAGAAAAGTGTATATGCCAGCTTTTGTATACTTCAGTGAATTTCACCAGAAACCCACAACCAAACATGCTTTCTGAACTATCAGTGACTTTTTGAACTATTCTTCTGAAATTCAAATACAATTTCATTGACAACCATCCTCACTTAACTGTCAGACCTACGAGTCTAAAATTCAAAGTAAATACCAAAGACAAATATTCTCACTAAACTCTACCAATGACTTTTAGACCTACGAGTCAAATTCAAAGAAAATACCAAAGACAAACATCCTTACATAATTCAACTCTGCCAATAAATTTTGGCCCTATCCTTGAGGAAATTCAGAGAAAGTCCCATGGACAAATGTTCTTTGTGAACCCCACTGATTAATTTGACCTATACTTCAACGCATTCACCAAAAACCCCATTGACAAACTTTATTGAACTCTACCAATAACTTTTCCACCGATGCTTTTTATATTCAAATTAAATACCACAGCTAAATGTTCTTAGTGAACTATCAGTGACTTTTAAAAATATTCTTTATTAACTGTATACATTCAAACAAAATTCAGTGAAAACACACACAATTCCATGGACAAATGTCCTGATAGAACTTTAAAAATGAACTTTGGAATTTGAAATGGTCCCTCCTAGATCTTATGGACTTGGTACTCTAGCAGCAGCCAATCAGACTGTGAAGTGTTGCATCGCTATTAGGGATGCCCATAGTAG
The DNA here is from genome assembly GCF_027744805.1 of Dunckerocampus dactyliophorus. NCBI lineage: Eukaryota > Metazoa > Chordata > Actinopteri > Syngnathiformes > Syngnathidae > Dunckerocampus > Dunckerocampus dactyliophorus. Next base: position 18,500,372 of record NC_072834.1, read on the forward strand.
TCTTACAGATCCGATCCAGTACCGATCCTTTTTGTTTTTCTTTTCAATAATAAGCTTTTGTTACAAACATTAATTTGTGAAATGGAATATGGTTATGAAAATAGCTCTTCAAAGCAGTAAAAATAATGCAACCAAAGTATTGCTGAATTTACTTCCTTATTACGAGCATGACCAACAATATTGTTTGGTTTTTCTAACAAACCTCCTAATCCAATAAAAGTCCACCCAATAAAAGATAAAATGGAAAATCTTTTTAGGGTAGTGTTAATCATTTGATGTGGCTATAGATCAATTTGTGGTGTGATTTACAATATATAAAAACTATATATAATGACTTTTTCTTTAACAAACTCTCTTCAACACAAAAGTAATTTATTGACGGTCCCTAGTATTAACAACCAGCGGTTACAGCAGCATTGGCAAAGCCAGAATTTTGGGATGGCCAAGGTGAGACCGTTACTCACATACTGTAGGGGTGGCAAGAAGTTGTTACCGGAAATGTCTAGATGGCCAGTGGGGTGGCCGGAGAGTGACCAGGGTTGCAACGGCCACCATTGGCTGCCACATGACTCCGCCACTGTACAAACTCTCGGCACCATCACACAGCAATCCGGGCACAGTGAGGGGGAACTACCGCTGTAGCTATGGAGCCCAATATCCAACGTCCAAGTGAAACTAATTTCACCACGGAACACCACGGAGCTGTCTGCATGGTAGTGTTGCGTTTTCTTCTTCTTGCGGGTGGTGGAAGTCGAGTAGAAACCAGGCTCATTGCCGCACCTACCACGTTGGAGTGTGGCCCAGATTTAAGAACGCTATATGGCAACCGGATCTGCCCGATCTTGTGGCGGAAGCTGTTATTCTCCGATCTTCAAAATACAGCGAATCAGCAGCCGATCCCGATCCTGAAGATCGGATTGGGACATCCCTAATAGTTACTATGAATGATAATACAGTAAAATAGAAGTGGCAGTGTGCAAGGCATTATTGGAAGCGCACATCAAGCGCTTAACGCACACCTTGCAACCTACCTCTGTGTTCCATGCGTCAGTGAGTGAAGTGTGGCTGTTTTTTCAAAGTTGAACAGCTGTCGCCGTGTTTGCTGGCCAAGCAGAAGCTGTAGTAATTCTGCATTTCATCAGAGTTCATTAAAATTAGTCAGCTCAACCTACATAGATGTTCAGACTTTGGTAGGCCACAAACTTTAAAAGCTCCACTGATCACTGATTTTGCTTCATAACACACCTCATAAATGGAAGAGATCCATGTTGACAAGGTCTCTATATTTAGCCAGAAGAGGTGTGCATTAAAAGTGAAAGTCAGGAAGTGTTTCTTGCACGGCACCTCCGGTTGTACATTAGTACTGATGGTGCACTGTGCACTGCTGATTTCATGCCGGTCTAACCGCTGCATCAATCCCTCCATAATGCAGAAGGCAGAGTTTGGACACATTACTGTGTACCTGGCAAAGCCTCGTCTTTCTAGAGAAACAGAGACGCAAGGTCGTCAAATAGTGATGGGCGAGTACACCACTATCTTTCTGTATCTGTATCTGAAGGGTGGTCGCTGTGTGTGACTGGCCAATCACAGAGCGTGAAGAGTGAATACATAAGTAGTTACCCGATGAGAATTTTCCATCATCACGATTACGGATAATGACGAGCTGTACTCGTTTCATGCTCGTACTTGGCAAAAATGCATTATCCGGTAACGAGTATCCGACTCATCCTTAGTGTCCAAAGTCTGGCCCAGGGCCCATCTGTGGTTTGTGGCTCTTTGCAGAAATAAAATAAACAAAAATCAAGCAAAAGTGGAAAAATAGACCAAAAGGGAATAAAGTAATTAGAAAAAGCTAAAATATCAATAACACAAAGATTTGTCTAAGTTTGTGAGAAAACACAACTTTACCAAATGAAAGAAAATATTACATTACAGTATAATTTTTTTATTATTATATAATACATATGATAATAATATATAATAAATATACACAATAATAATGTATATAATAATAAATATTATATAAAATTAAATATTTTATATTATCATCACAGTGGTTCATTTGATCTAAAAAAAATGTAGACGATAATATAATTTTGTGCACCATTATTGTTTTGTGAATCAGTTAAATAAAAAGTGTTTTTCTTAAAATGAATGTTAAAATCTTGTCTCGTCTCATGGACCCAATCTTGTGAATGGTCTTGTCCCGTGAGTTAGGTGTCTCGTGACAACCCTAAAAAAGGCCTTAAAACCTTCTATTTCTGTCTGAGTGAAATGGCATGACATCAATCCAAACCTCTGCAGTAGCTGACGCAACAGTACAACGCAAGGCTGGACAAGTTCAACTACTGATTGGTCCACAGGTGCAAAAAGACAAACTAATGAAACAATAACACCAAGCAAAAGGCTCCTTGAGGACAACCATCCGACATCATTAAGTAATCAAAAGCAGAAGTACATATCCTAGTTTTGTCTTCAGTATGAATGCAATCAATAACATCTCATCTTTCGTACGGAGCAAATGTCCAGTTGTCCTTCAGTCGACCCGATGATTGATAGCCTTCATGCAAATTAACCAATTATGAATGTGATACCCGAGATTTATGTTTGATGCTATCAGACATCGTCTTAATCTTTTAATTCTCTTACATAACACCTGAAATGTGGGTTGGAGATCTCTCGCCACCGTGAGACATGTAACTGACACGACCCACTGATGTATTTATTTTATTTTTTTGCTATGAAGCCTTGAGTCAAGGTGCGACAACAAAATACCAGCTGCTTGTTCACCCTTCTTGTCTCCATGAAAGCTAAGCCATATGTTTTGCCTATACTTTACACTGCAGGAAGTGTTAAGGCAATTATATAGGATGTTATGTGCAAATAAGTCATTTCTCTTTTTATTATGACATGCAAGAACAGTGCTCATAAACTCCCTTGATGACTGAGCTAAGAAAAACATTCAAATAGAATAATAAGGACATAAACTCCATGATTGGTGTACTTTTAATGACACATTACTCAAATTAAAATCACCTCAACTGCCTTTTCCTCACGCACTTCTAATTAAAAGCGTGGCATTAAAATGCCTTGATTATCACAGACGTAGACTGAAATGAAACATGCTGAAATGTAATATTTTGCCAGACTACTTTGTCCAAAAGAATCAATAAGTATATTCATCCAGTGCTCGCTCTGGACTGAATTTAATCAGGGAGACAGTCGGGCTATGTTCGGGCTTTTGTCTTCATAACGACTATCAAGGATCGAAAAAAAACTCAAATTCAAATTACAGAGTGCTATTTTTTAATATCAGCTCATTGGCAGCTAAATCATAGTTGTTATGCACCTAAAACGACATGAAAGATTATGCCGTATACCGTACCTCAAGATCGATAATCTTTGGACAAGTGTCTACAAACCAGGGTCTAAGAATAGTGCAGCATAATAAAGCGGGTCAACGTTGAAGGGTGTTTCAAGCTAGCTTGATTAGTCAGTGAGCCACTAATCGGCCTGTTTGCTGCTCATTGATCTCGTCCGACGTGCATTAAACCTGCCAACAAAGACCTTAAATGAGAACATCTCAATTATTGTAGAATCGCTGCCTGGGGTCCAGTTTCATCCACGTTGCCTTTTAATCACGATATCATCCATAAAAAAAAAGTGTATGGTTCCATTTGCTTCAGTTATTAAACAGACGACAAAATTCAATGTGAGCAGTGCAGATGTTCTTCCGCTTAGCAGAGCGCCGCATTGAAAGCAGTGAGCAGCAATGAACCGGAACTGAGGCGGCGTGTAGTGACTTCAAAAACAACAGCAACAAGTGCATCACAGCAGCACGGAACACTTTTAAGTGGTGACGATTTCACAGTTCAGTTTGGGGGAAAAGTACGAATGCAGACATGTGAACATCGTCATTTTTTTCACCATTTGTGGCTATTTTGTTCAAGTAATCAATCGTTTAGTTCCAGACCCGGCCGTGATTAGTAGGATTCCTTCTTCATGAATGGAATAGTTCCATATTCACAGCATAGAAAACCTGTTTATGGCCTTCTTAATACGTTTTTTAACATTATCAGAGCCATCTAGACATGAAACATATATACAGTCATATATATCGCCTATAGTCACCTTATACTCATATTACCCAATATAGTAGACAAAATAACAGGAAATATGACATATTAGCCATAAATAAGACATACTGTATTATAGACTCACACATTAGCATTAGAGAGTTTTCTAGACAGCGTACTTTCTGCGATGGCTATTGCGTCATCACTGTACCATTACTTACCTTTACAAAAAGAGAAAAGAGAAATATAACCTTAGGAAAAAAAATACCGGTAAGCTTAAAACACTTATACGCCCGCACAACGCAAAAAACCTTCAGCATATCAGCATGTGGAATCAAATTATGGAACTGATTGAGTAAAGGACTTCAACGATGCACTAAAATGAGCCATTTCAAGAAACAGTACAAGCAGTTGATGTTTACAAAGTATAAGGAAGAAGAATCAAGAACCACAGGGACATAATATGCTTTGTCATATGCCCCCGCGACCCTGATGACAAAATGGATGGATGGATGGATATGACAACTGCACTTTTTGCAATTTACAGCAATTTGTCCATACAGATTTATAAAGCTCAACTTCATTGTAACATATTGAGTTATTGCTTTATCATTTTCTCGTGTTATTCAGAACAGGCAAAGGCAACATGTTGAATAGGAAATGATTAAATATGTTAGCAATTGATGTGAAACAAAGACGGGGTAGGCTTGAATATGTGGAATTGTGAATTGTGATATATGATGTATACTGAAGTAAAATGAAATAATGTTCATATAAATCAAACAAGAGAAGACAAAATAGTGGCCTTGTTGACATCTACATATTACGACTTTGAATGCGTCTCCTGAATGCCTTATATTTGTATTTTCGTTCATTTAGCCATTTTCATGTTTGAAAATGCTTAATTTTGGCCCAAAATACATACAATCTGCTTAAATATGCATTATTTTTTTAATTAATAATAGGCCGTATTCAACCACGAAAACAGAGATAATTTATTTTGAAAAACTGCGAAAGAGTGAAGCCACGAAATTTGAACCCCAAAGTGGTGATGTACGACTGTCGTCAATTAGATAAAAGCTTCGCTGAGCTCCAGTATGTATGGTTTTCGGTTGTCTTTGGGTGATGATTTACTTGCAAATATGACATTTGATCACGTTTTTACAGTAGATAATTTTTTCATCACAAAAACTGAAAACTGAGTGTGATTATGTTGGAAATGTGATATCTGAAATAAAGGTCTAACAAGACAATGCAGGAGCTGCACTTGAGGTATCATGAGTAGTCAGCATCCGGCAGCTTTAGCTCACTCTGCATGCGCTTTAATATGCTGGTTGCGCTACTCAGCTGTTGGTGTGACAGTCATGCATGTTACATTTACCATACTGTTACAATTGTTACAATAAACTCATTGGTATTAATGCTGCCTGAGCAGTGTGCTCCTTACCGCTATTACAACATTGGTTCTGTTGCTGCTGTGTGGTGCAATGCAGTAATCCCTCACCATTTCACACTTCAAATTTTGTGTCTATACTTATACTTATACTTATACTATATCATGGTTTTTCCAAAGTATATTAATTAAAGGTATATTAATTAATAAGCGTTGTTTCATGGTTGAATACGGCCTCTTATTAGTAACAAAAAAAAAACATATTTAAGCAAATTTTACGTGTTTTTGGTCTAAATTAAGCATTTTCAAGCATAAAATAAAATGAACTAAAACACAAATATATAAGGCATTCAGAGGATGCATTCAAAGACATTGTGATGACATGTAGTGTTCAACACTTGTCACTAGGTGTCAGTAATGTTACACAAGAAGGAAGTACTGTACAGAACAGGAAGTTAAAAAAACAAACAAGGAACTCTCCCAATGCCAACATGTGAGTCTATATTTTGTCTTATTTATGTCTTAAAGATCTTATCTTCTCTTATTATGTCTACTATATTGTGTGTAGTGTGAGTGTAAAGATGTTATTTCATGTCTGGAGGGCTCTAATAATGTTAAAAAGCGTATTTAGAGGGTCGTAAACAGGTTTTCTATGCTGTAACTACAACAATACTCTATTTATAAATAAGGAATCCTACTTCATGTCAGGTCTGGAACCAATTAATCGCGATAACTGAGGGATTCGTGTATACTTGTTTATACTTGCTCATAAGTACCCATTTGGTTAAGGAGAACTGTTTTGTTTTCCACTTTCTCCTGCTCTCCAGAACATTATTAAAGTAAAAAAATAACACATATCACAGAGTTTTCACATTTAAAAAATGTCAAATGTCAAAAATGTCAAAAAAATGTCAAAAAATGTCAAAAATGTTAAAGTAATACATTTACGGTATTACCATATTGACCTGAATATAAGACTATAAGGCTATTCTCTGGAAAAAAGTCTGAAAATGATGAGTTGTCATATATTTGCCAAGCGAGTACGACACATAAGTTTGCTTGTGTTTCAATTTTTGCAGTGTTTTTGAGGTATTTCGATAAAGGCTGTTGTACTTGCAAGTTTGTTTCTCGCGCCCACTAATCACATACGGAACACCACTTGGAAGAAAAATGACCCTAAACTTCGCAGTGAGGCAGCACACACACTTTGTAAACGAGGGGTTACGTTCAGTTAACTCGAGGAGTGTGCGGCAACCTGAAATCGAGGCGCTTCTCCAGACACAATTTCGTACCTGGCTTCCCTCATGACACTCAGACGGATGGTCCGCGAGGCACGCAGACCCACTTCTCTCAGATTGTTTTTTCTTTTGCGTTCTCAAAGCATAACACTAAGTGAAGGGCAGATTATATTTACTGCTACTTCAGCCTTGAAACCTGCCGGCCTCTCGCAAACAAGCCACCCGCTGAGAGGTTCTGCTTGGGAAATGACATCTGAAAATGGAAGCAAAAGTGACATTTAACAACGCTATTGGTAGCTACCTGGAATGGACAACACCTTGTGTCCAGCAGGAGGTGACCAATGAGGAAGGTGGCTTGCATGCTGAAAAATTGGCAGATACGGAGACGCAGAAATTGGATATGATTTCATTTCTGTCAACATTCCCGTGGATGAAAATGTCAGTCCATTTCATCGCAGTTTTTATCAAGGTTAATTTGTTTTGATTAGTTATCGTCTCGAGGGAAAAAAGGTTGTTGAGTAGAGCTATGATGAAAATGATTAGCCAACGAAATTAACATACACGCACAAGGAGTTTTTATGAACATAAAATAACCACCGTCTGCTTTTTCACAATGTTGCGACCAAAACCATCGACAACATGTCAAAAAACAAGTTAAAACTTCAGTCAAGCAAGTTTTTTTGGTATCATTATGGAGGCTGTAGTTACACTGTGTATGCTGTCCAAAAAAATGGAACCTACTCAACTGAATTCAACCAAATTTTCATAGGCAAATGTCCTTACTGCACTCTACTGTGGTTGTAGTTTGCCGTAGGGTAGGATAGGATAGGATTCCAGCCAGGTCAGCGACTGAGCCATATGTCTTTCGGTCCTTTTTTGCTGTTTGTTTGTTTTACCAACACTTAACAGCTTATGAAATTGCTCTCATAAGGCAAATTGACGAAAGAATTAATGGAGCTGGAGGAAAATTCAGTTAATATGATCCATGCTGCTGCTTACAGAAGCAGATCACCATGCATTAGGCGCACACATGGTTCTGTGCATTTTTTTTCCATCCACGCAAGCACGATAAATTAAAAGGCATTTCCTCCAGAGCTAACCCTCGGGGACAAGCTGGTATCAAAGCAAAGTTATTGAAACCAGACATTGCTCACCCTCGTCTTCTCAAGTAACTCAATTCCATGAGTGTACACAATGTTTGATTTGTGTTGACATCCAAAGTCTGGCTCCTACTCAGCCGTTATGCGTCCAAAGATCAGACTGGATCTCAAATTAGACGCATGGGACAGGAAACGAGCAATTAGCACATGTAGGCGAACCTACACCATAGTGGAGCACCTCTATAATGAGACAAGAAAAGCACCTTGGACCACCTACATCCAAAATTAAGAGTTCTGAAACATTTGTCGATGGAAGTCTGCTTGTATTTTCTCACTTACAGGTCAAAATGTTCATTGGTAGAGCTCAGGAAGAACCTTTGTTGATGAGATTTTGTTAAATTTATTGAACCATAGCTTCAATACAGCTCAGGAAACTTTGCCAAGTCAAATTTATCAAAAATTGCTCACACTGTGACAATAGTTACTGAAAATATTATCGCAAAAATTATGATCAAATTTTGCATTTTACATCTGTTGGTTAGTTGCACAAAACCACAATTAAATTATTGAAAATTAAGGACCACAAATCAAAAGCAATTCGTCCTGACATTGCGAGTTTAAAGCTACCTGCAATAACCTATCGATTTGAACTGAACAAAGTCAATTTGTACCAAAAAATCAGAAGCAATTTGGCAAGCTTTAATTATTTGAGGTATTCAATTAAAAACGTTAACTAGCTAACTTTGGAAACAAATTGAAGAACCACGAGTGTTGACTCGATTCAATACCAAAGACGTTTTTGTATGTTTTTTTTAAACCCGAACGCTCGCTCCCAAAGACATATTTATACGTCTTTTACATATTTTTGCACAAAAAGCAAAAAGAGGTGAAGACGCAAGTGCACAATAAAAGAGGTGACTTTTCAAGCAGCCACAAAGTGGCGGAAGTGTATTTGATTAGCGCTCGGCATGGATCTTTTGCATTTACTAACATGCTCGACAGCAGGGAGGAAGTGAGAGAGCGCGGAGGAGTGTGACAATAGTAATTTAAAGTATTATCGCCAAAATGATGATCTTATTTTGCATTTTATATACGTTGGTTATCTGTAGAAAACAACCATTAAAATAGTGACAATCAAGGACCAAAAATCGAATTTGAATGTAGCTAGCTACTGTTGACTTTTATCACAAAAATACCCACAAAAGTGGGTTAAATTGTGCATTTTGCAATACGGTTTGCTTGTGTTTAACAACCCAAATTCGTAAACAGAAACCTTTTTACTGGAAGTCCAACAATAACACCTTGTTTAAACTGAGCTAATACGCTAACTTTGTTCATTTGTATCAGCTAATTCAAATAGCTAGTGTTTGTGTGCATTTAAAAAACTGTTATTATCACAAACATGCACATAAAAGGGTGATGGAACTGCAACGAGCAGCTCCTCCAAAAACAACGATTGACAGGACTTAATCCTCTCATAAACATAAACTTTTCAGTCCAGACAGTAAGTGTCAGTTTTGCAAACAAGCCTGCTGTGGATTATAAGCAGACGTGTTTGATTTTTTGGAGAGGAAAAAGAAGCTGCTGGATAAATGTCTTCACTTTTGCTCACATGTTCACACGTCAACAAATGACATGACAAAGATATTAAGTCTGAATCCCAAGTCTACCCCTTAGCCCTTCCCCTTCGTTTTATCCCTTGCCTAACCCCTAGCACTACCCCTTAAAACCTAGGACCAAGGGGAAGAAGCCACTGTGGGACACCACTTCATTTTCATGACATCATCACCCTTTACATTTATTGCAAAACAACAAACTGTAATAAATGACAGCTTACTACCAGCACTGGAACAACATTTATAAAAATAGAAAATGTATCAATAAAAATAATATCACAAACTTTCTGAACATATACAAATGTATAAACCTTCCATCCAACCGACCATCTTCTATGCCGCTTATTCTCATTAGGGTCGTGGGGGTACGCTGAAGCTTATCCCAGCTGACTTCGGGCGAGAGGCGGGGTACACCCTTGACTGGTCGCCAGCCAATCGCAGGGCACATATACTGTAGACAAGCCATTGCTCACACTCACATTCATACCTATGGGCAATTTAGAGTCGCCAATTAACCTTACATGCATATTTTTGGAATGTTCGAGGAAATCGGAGTACCCGGAAAAAACCCATGCATGAAAACTCCACACAGAGATGCCCGATGGAGATTTGTGTATTAACCTTACCAAGCATTATTTAAAAACCTCCCTGTTTTGGCCTCGCTCTCCTGTCATTGATGTTCTTCCTCAGATTCATCCAGCATGACATTTTGTTGCATTTTACTTTTCCATACTGGGATTGCAGCTTCTCCTCCCTGAGCTACCACCTTGTCGTGGTGGAGGAGTTTGCGTGTCCCGATGATCCTAGAAGATCCTATGTTGTCGGGGGGTTTTATGCCCCTGGTAGGGTCACCCACGACAAACAGGGACCAGACAAAGAGTGGCTCAATAGACCCCTATGATGAAACAAACCATTGGACCACGTTTTCCCTTACCGGGACGCGGGTCACCGGGGCCCCCCCTCTGGAGCCAGGCATGGAGGAGGGGCACGATGGCAAGAAACGACATGGGTCCCCCCTCCAATGAGCTCACCACTCATGAGAGGGGCCAGCCGAAGGCGGGAACCTTGGCTGTCCGATCCTCGGCTACGAAGCTAGATCTTGGGACATAGAATGTCACCTCTCCGGTAGGGAAAGAGCCTGAGCAGACCTTAGCAGACCTGAGAAGTTCCGGCTAGATATAGTCGGACTCACCTCAACGCACAGCAGGGGCCAGTCCTCTCAAGAGGGGATGGACTTTGTTCCACTCTTGCCAGCAGTGAGAGGCGACGGGCAGGGGTGGCAATTCCGGCTTGTGTTCTGTATGTTGGAGTTTAACCCGGTGAACGAGAGGGTAGTTTCTCTCCGCCTTTGGGTGAGGAGACGAGTCCTGACTGTTGTTTGTGCTTATGCGCCAAACAGCAGCCCAGATTACCCACCCTTTTTGGATATCATTGTTCGCCCGGGTAGTTATAACTAGCGGCAACCAACAATTCAAAACATGGAGAAGAAAAGGATTGAATGTCAAATAAGTAGTAACGTTACTGTGAAGATGAATAATTATGCTGAATCACTTACATTTATGTGCTTCTTTCGGTCTCCGCTCTGCCGCTGGAGTGTGGTATCCGAGTAGACTCCGCCTACATCTTCATTTCAAGTCTGGTCCCCGACCACACTTGGTTTCTAGGGCTGTACACCCCATAGCACTTACCCCATACGCTTTGATTTAAGGAGAATTGGGCCACCACTTGATTCTCGTGAACGCGGGGCTAACTAGGGGTAATGGGTAAGATTAGGGGCAAGGGGCGGAATTGGGATTTAGACTAACTGTCAGTTATCGCTGTCAGTTTTTTTCAATAGCGGCAATGCTTTTTGGAATAAATGTTAACTACACACCAAACAATTTGCAATGTGTGATGTTTGTGGCACAAAATGATTTTGGAGCTCATAGATGTGTTTCAGCTTCAGACCAAACACAATTCTCTTTCCCCTCTTCACCAATTAAAGTTTTGTTTTCACCGCTGATGAACCCGCTGATGGATTGTTGTGATTCGTTGCTGGCATGTGCTAAAATCCCCTCAGAGGTGAGCTGCTCCAACAATTAGAGTGTCGGGTCCCAATAAATGTCAGCAGTAACAGCCGATCTGCCCGGTTGCTATGGTGACTCATACACAGCGTGTGGAGAATAACAATATGACTCGGTGCTGCGGCAGCCTTTTTTTTCCTGACAATGACGACTCTCACAGAATTTGACAAAAACGACACCTAAATGCTCATTGAAATGGAGAATATTGAAGGGATTAGCCTTATCTGGGACTTTATCGAGCCAGTAAACAAATGACTTGGCTAACACTTGCTAGAAGCTAGACATCGTGTCAATCTGTGTGAGATGCTACCATCACATGGCCCGAAATAACTTAATTTTCTTCTTTTATTGTTAGCGACTACGTGCGACACAAGGTGGACCAAAAATCCATTTCTCGTATGTATTATACGATCAAACGCTAACTGAGCTAACTTTGCCAATGGGTCATCTATTTGTGGGAAACATAGCTTGTATTGAACTAAAATTTTGCTTCAGTGTTTCAGAAACTATTGTTATAAAAAAAGCAACATTTTGTATTTTAAATGCAGATGCTTATGTTTAATACCCAAATTGACACCACAATACCGAAAATAAAACACCATTAAGCAACGTTAGAACTGGGATCTGATCAAAAAGTAATCGCTAAAGGTATTGCAAATTTGTAGCTTGAGGAAAAATTACAAAAATAACCATAAAAGGTGATATTTTGCCAATCAAAAGCAATTAAGCACATTTTGCCTGCTGATCAGTAGTGTTATGTCTCCAAAACTACTTTTATCACACAAAATTGGAACGCGATCCAAATAAGGCTGTGATCGCTCTGCATACAAACAAATCACAGACGACTATCCAACCAATGCACAGTAACCAAAATGCAGTATAAAGTGGAGCCCCGGTTTTCATAGGATTCGGATTTCAACAAAAATTATTCCAAGAAATATGCTTCTGTTTTCATACACTGTCTCGGTCATTGCACCCAACAAAGCATCCATGTGTTGGTGACTCAGTCTCTGTGAAGAATGGATAGTGGTTCTTCTCGAGTTGGGACACTATAGACAGATTCCAGCCAGGGCATCCTTTAATTACCTTTGTGAAAGTATCATCATAAACCGAAGAAGACATGATGCCAATTTCGGTGTTTAGCTCAGTTTTTTCAATATCTATTCAAGTTCACTCACAGTGTAGCCGCACAAGGTCAAATTCTCAAAGTACTGCGTATCAAACGAATAAAATGCTGGGGAGGCTGTGAAAGATATCAACTCTTTCTCAACACAAATGAAACCAGGCGTGACAGACAAACTGGGAGGATAGAGGGTGGGAAAAAAAGAGAAAAAAAGTTAACGACGGGCTTCTCCCGCTGTGCCTCCAACCATCCCTTTTATTAAAGCATTGTCGCTGCTTGGCACAAAAACGCCTCTCAGATCCCAAACTCCTCCAGAGAGAGGAAATGAGGCACAGGCAAGTGAAGAGGGAAAGGCAGCGGGAGAAAGTTAAGAGAGAAAATAAGACGACGCAAGGCGAAGGAGGAAAGCTGCAAAAAGAAACATGGAAGCCAAAAGTGCTCATCCACTGTTGTTTTTTAGAGACCTAAAAAACAAGAAGAGAGGTCAATGAAAAGACGATTTGTTTATAGATACGGGAAGCCTTCGCCATATTGCGGCTTGAATTTCATGGCTTCATTCTATCGTGTTTTTTCTTTTTTTTCTTTACTTTATTTTCAAACAACTTGTTGCGCCCACAAACATAGCATAAAAAGGAACAACAATGAAATAGTCATATAGAACATATGGGGTCTAACCCGGGGGTCGGCAACCTTTACCATCAAAAGAGCCATTTTGCCTCATCCTCCAGTTGCACAAATTGTCTGTAGCCGCAAAACATGACACATAAAAGTTTTAATTTTTTAAAATAGTACCCGTTTCAACAAAATTCAACATACAAGTGCAGAGTGCATGTGTAGACCTCCTCTGAAATCATTGAAAGACTGAGCTCTAGTTGAGTCGTTCTCGTATTTGTGCAAGAATTAAAACGAAATGTAGGCAACTTTAACATAAAAAAGTGTCACATTTCTGCACATCAGTGTTGTTTGCTCAATACCGTTTGCGCCTGTGCTGAATTGACCATTCGACTGGCCCTGTCCTTGACTGTCTTTGCAGCGAGAGGCATTCTTTCATTTTCTCAATAATTTCCAGTTAATGTTATTAATCCGGGGAATAGATGCTCTGATATTTCTATGAACGATTCTTTCATTTATTCTCCATCTCCCGCCACACACAGTCAGCTCCCGCGGCACACACACACTCGTGAATTACGTGTTTTTATTTTGCTGAAGAATTTGATTTTGCCTATTACATCGTAATTCACAGTATCGTCATTCTAGAATCAAGGATTGAAATTAGCTGCTTGTATTGCTTTTAGGAATGGTTCGCACTACAGGAGAGAAAACCAATACTTGAAGCTTTTTCTTTGAGCTAGTTAGGCCTGTCACAATAATCGATTAACCGAACGATTAAAAAAACAAAAAACGAAGTCGATAACTATGTCAGCCTCGATAAATTGACATGTGCATGCATGCGTGTACCATTTGCTCGTCTCCACTCAGGCTGGATGACAAAAGGGTTCACTCTGCATCTGTTTGTGTGCATTGGTTCTGTAGTGGAATGAATTCAGCCTCTGTGTGGAGGCGGGGCTACTAGTGAGTGGATACACAGTGCTAACAGCAAGTTAGCCTTGTGAGCCAGCAAACACTAAACACGAATGAAGGCACAAAAGTGATGGTTTCTAAGGCGAATGCCACAGCCTCAGTGGCAGTACTTTCAATATTTCGGTTTTAAACAGAATGAACAAGGCGAGTGTATGAGCATCGACGGCCGACGCTGACAGTTTCCCCAACTGGGAAAAAGAAACTACCGATGGAGGTGCCGCGGGCAACGGAGCCTTCGTCCCCACAGTCAGCGCTTACTGAGGCGTTTGGTCGACAAAGTAAATCTAATCAAAATGGTGCAAAATGGTGCACACTCACAGTGTCGTTCGCTATACGTTAAGCCTTCCTGTTAAGTAATGATACCCAATGTTCATTATTTATTCAAGTGCAATATTTTTTAGAGACTTGATACTCCAATTTCTTTATTATTTTTACTGTTTTTGGTTATGATTGTGAGTTTTATTTAAGTGCAATTTTTGCTAAAAGAGACTGACAGTCCATTTTAATTTAATTGTTTTTTTTGTTTATTATTATGTTGTTTGTTCAGTTTATTTTATTGAAAAGCTATTGACATTCCAATTACAATGTTAAATACTCTTGAGAAATTAAATGATACTACGTACTCTTATTATTATGCCATGAAAAAATGGCCTCAAAAAATGTTGTCAGTACCGTGTTCCCTCGTTTATCACAGGGGATAGCTTCCCAAATAGCCTGCAATAAGTGAAATCTGTTTTATTATTATAAATCTGTTATAATCTGTTATTCTATACAGTGTGTGTTAAGGCTGTAAAAGCCCTCACAATACACTTTATACACTTTTCTCAAACAGGCATTAACATTGTCTCACATTTCAAAACACTCTCAAAGTTCAAATTTCATTTTAATTTTAATGATCGGACACAAGATTGGACACAAGAAATGATTAAGTAATTCACGCATATTCACCGCTCTGACCGTGATTTGTCGTGGCGTCGTTCGGCTGTGGCGTTTTTGCATCCTTGTTAAAACATATTCCTCCTGCAGTCGTCCTCCTTGTCCTAATCTTTGAACTGAAGATTCATTTAGCCGGTTCAGCTGCTTCTTCTTCTTCTATTGTTTATTGGAGGTTAGCCAGCAGCTCCCGGAGTTAGCTAGTTTGCTAGCGACCGCATGAAGGCGATAGATTGACAATGGTCTACAGCCAATCAGGACGTAAAACACAATGAGCGGGTTCTCCCTGAGCCAATAAGGACAGTTATCTAGCAGAAAAAATTGTTATCGTGGCAGGCCTACAGCTAGTACTTGAATTTTGTATTTTGCACAGTAAATGCTCTCAAAACCACATCGTATGTTTCTTTCTTTAAAAAAAGGATCTACTTTCACTGCCGCTATGCAAATATGTGTGAAAAGAGAGTGAAGGAAGGACAGGTAGGGGGTATATTTGTGCACATCGCCGTCAAACATCAGCACAGTCACTGACCTTTTTGAGAGCTCAAGGCGGATTTTTATCTGCATGCCAAATTCAACCTTGAAACACAGACTGGTATCCAGTCCACCGGAGGCTACATAAATAAAAGGGGTTGTATGCATAAAGTGAAAGCATTGATCTATTATTGTTGATATAAGATTTATGAGGCGCGTACATTACCTCACGCGGGGAGCAATGACAAACACTATTGGCTTTGCAGCCACTTTACACTGTAAATCAGATAGTCGGCTGTGATCTCTGCAAAGCTTAATTTATTCCACTTCCCGGCCAAAAATCATTCACCAGCAGGGCAACAAATCCCCCCAACAAACCCCAACCCCTCACTCAGTGGATGGATTCCTTCTCAAAGTTGTGTCATCAATTTTTCAAGGACACACAAGCAAACGCGCTTAATCTTCTCAATATAACAGTGCTAGCTTTGAAAGGAAGAACGAAGGAGAGATCGTATTTTCATATACAGTAGTTCACATAACAACTTGCCAATGGAGGCCTTTTTAATCAATCAGAAGCCAACACAGAGTGGGATTCACATACCCTAACATGCTAACATACTAGCTCACACTGAAAAAACTACTTTCTCATGTGGCTACAAATTATCGATACTACATTTTATTGTCCATAAACTCCACATAAATCCATAGACTAACATTTTGGACATATTTAAGGTTATGTTTATGAGACATCAGCTTCCTAAAAATATGTTTTCAATTTTGGATCAAAATTCCTGCAGTTTTGCAGAAATGATATCAAAGTGATGTACAATGTCATGAGCCAGCCAGGCCACTTGTTGGTGATGTCACTGTGTCAAGAAACGACGCATTTGCGCACCAACCACTTGTCATGCTAGATGAAACGGTCGTTCCTATACCCCTTTGTTGCATATATGCGAGTTTTAGAGTACTTTAAGGCGAGAAACCCAGGAACATCCATCCATCCATACTAGAAATGAGTTACGGATAATGCATTTTTGCCGAGTATGAGCATGAAACGAGTGCAGTCATTATCCATAATCGTGAGGAAGGAAAATCCTCATTGGGTAACTACACGCTTCACGCTCTCTGATAGGCCAAACACACACAGCCTGCACAGGTGCTGATTTTCATCCCAGGCGCTTCACACTGTGCTGTGTGAACAATGGGAGCTTTTGTTTTTACAAATGTTCACGTACAAATGACAGCATTCCCTGTTCACATGGCCAAACAAAAACTTCTGAAAACAATGACGGACCACTAGCTGATGATGTCACTTGGTATATAAACTGCTTTTTGACTTTTGAATATCATTTAGATGCATACAGTATATATGAGCTTAGAAGCATGTTACATTGACAACGATATCATAAAAAGCAAGTTTTTATGTTCTTTTCTTTTTTTTTAAGTTTCACTTATAGGTGACAACCTTGTCAAAGTAATCTATGTTTGCACAGACATGCAGAAGAAGAAGATCACTAGCTGGCGGTGCTACTTTGTCAGGAAGCACGACTCACGGCAACTGCTCGACAATACTGTTTTTCCAATTAAATACACGACCAGTCAAAGGTTTTAGAACACCAATTTTTCCAGTTATTGATTGAAATTCAAGTCATTCAAGTCCAATGAATAGCTTGAAATGGAACAAAGGTAAGTGGTGAAGTGACACAGGTTATAAAAACGGTAAGGTTACCCAAAACTGAAAAATAATGTGTATTTCAGAATGATACAAAAAGGCCTGTCTCAGGGACCACAAACTGGGTCAACAATTTAAAGCTGTTTTGCAGAAATGGAGGTTGATCGAGCCTTGGCAGTTGGTGCAACTAATTCCTACAGGTGTTCTAAGTTCTGGAGTACTTACTACCTCCTCTGCGTGCATAAAAACAGTGTTCGGAACACACTGTGGTCCTATACCCTCGTGAACATCAGTTGAACAGCATTGTACTGGAGAAAGTCATTTCTTGCTACAAAAATGGCAAGGAAAAAGGGAATTAACAATGGAAAAGAGACAGACCATCTTAACATTTAAAAATGTAGGTTTTTCCTTCAGAGAAATTGGAGTGTTCTAAAACTTTTGACCGGTAGTGTACCTTTCGACTGCGTATACTGTATGCAAGTTTTAGGGTACTTTACAACGACAATGATTTAGTAACAGGATTTTTTTGTGTCATAGAAAGACACTTTGTGTTCTTAGAAAGTTGCACATACAGTTAAGGTGACAACAATCTGTTTGGCACATTTTCAAAAAAAACAAAAAAACAAACTGAAAACACTTCAATTTGCATGACAGGCCACTGGCTGACAATGCCGATTTGGAAAGAGATTCCACTCACACCAACTGAGCGACAAAATCGTCTTTCATCTGTTATGTGATACGCAAATTAGTGATTTGGTAGGTAACACCTCTCCGTTAAGGGCGTACCAACAGCAGGACTGAAACAAGTTTACTGAGCCAAGAAGGTTTCGTGCACAAGTTATTAGTCTATTTTATGCTTAACAGCATGTAGAGCTCCATCGTGGTCCTAGAATTATCAAAACTTCTGCAAAAAAAACATTTCATAAGTAGTTTGCAAAGCTGTTTACAAGTTGTTAAACAGCTGTTTGACACACGGAATGGTTATTAGTGATGCTTTTGCATTGCTGCAGTGGGAGCCATCCATTTCCACCTGAGGGGGCTGAACGTATTTGCCTAAATTGTTTGGGCTCAGCTTTGCCTCTCGCTGTGTTGGGATGGGCTCCTTTTCGAAAGCATTGCTGCAGGCACGGCGGCCGCTCAACTGGATGTAGCGATCAGCCGATGTTGCACACCAGAGGAGATGCTCGTGCGCTAACATGCATGAGGAGCTGAAGATCAGGTGTGTGCGACTGTGTAGTTTCACATCCTGTGGAAGTTAGATTGGCGCATGGGGAGAAACGATCTAACGTGACGCCATTTAAAAAACAACTGAAAAAAAGGGCAGTTTTGAAGCCTAAAGTGAAAGGATTTTGGTTTATCCATCCATTTTCTATGCCGCTTATGCCGCACATATAGACAATCAATCATTCCCACTCACATTCATACCTATGGATAATTTAGAGTCGCCACTTAACCTAACATGCCTGTGTTTGGAATGTGGGAGGAATCCCACGCACAGGTAGAACATGCAAACCCCCCACAGAGATGCCCAAGCGGAGATTCAAACCCAGGTCTTCCACATCTCTGGACTGCGTGGCCAACATGCTGACCACTTGGCCACCGTGCGGACAATTTTAGTTCATTAACAAAATAAACAGATAGACATCCACTTTGGGACTTAAATGTTTGAAATTTTACCCTCTGGTAGAGCTGGTGTTGGCGTGTCAACGAACAACCAAAACTATGAAATTGGTTAACATGCAACTCAGGAATTCATCCGACAGCTCGTCCTCCCCATTCAACAAGTTGTACGTTACTACAGCTACTTAACATTTACGTCGTTGCTGGGAATGTGACGTACTAGCACATTCTTGGACCAAATACGCACAGCTTCTGTGTTCACAGTCTACCATTTTTTACGTTTGAACAAATTGCCAAAAAGACAAAAAAAAATTGTTCTATGCAGTTTGTCGTGCAGTGAACAATCGCTGTATAATCTAACAAGGGTTGACACGGATTACGAGCCTTTTTTTCCCCCCAACTTGAGTAGCGTGATACTACAACTACTTAACACTTCTGCTAGCATTATTGTTTTGACTGTGATGTACTAGCATATTCTAGGAACAACCACACATTTAAAAAATGTTCGCTTTTAGGTTCCAGAAATGTTTTGTCATGAGAAAGACTGGACAGAAGGGCAGTGGATGACCGCTTGGTTATTTAACAAGATTTGATGCAGATTATGATGTGTTGAGCAGCATTATAAACACTTCTGCAAGAGATGTTTTGCCTTTGACGTAATAACGCTTGCCCACACTGAACATGCGACGATCGAAGCAGTGACGCTATTCTGTTTAAAAATGTTCAAACTGAGGCCCGTTTTCAAATGTTATGGAAACGAACGGCCAAAACGGCCACAAATCAGGGACTATTTTTAAGTTTCTTTTGATGCAGTTCATTGTGGGAACTAATGGCAACTTCGAAACTGACTGACTTTGACTGAAATTTTGCAGGCCAAGCCAGTGAGTACGTTTACATGTACTAAAAAAATAAATAAAATGTATGAATTGCTGTAAAACATGCATATACGCATATAAACACCTTAATTAGATCTTGTTTGGCTCTTTCAGATTAACATTACAGTATTATGTAATTGGAAACTCCTTCTCTCCACAGTGGGGTGTAACCCGGATTTAACTGTGACCAAAGGGCCCTTTATTTTGTAGAACTTGCAAAATTTTCACTGTATGCACATTGCTAGTAGCTGTTAAAGCTAAAATGTGTTCATGATTGCTAAATGTAACTTAACCTACAATATGAATTGTTGTGAGGCAGCTCATGAATGTGGAGGAAAAACAGACAATTGTGTCGACCGTAAGCGGCTATTAAAGACATCAAGTACAGTAAATATGAATGGAGGAAGCCTGACGGTCATACTTCCTGATGTCAAAAAAGTAGCCTTTGCGCTGCGGTGATCTGTGTTATTTCTGTGCAGATTGCTAGCCATCCAGGTCTAGATGCTTGTCATAAATTGAATTGAGCAACAGTTGTGTCTGGCAGGTAACTGTTTTGCGTCAACACGCCAATGGACACAAAGTTGCCAGCACATGTAGCTTGTAGAATTCCTTCTCATGCACATCCGCAGCAGTGACACGGTTGCCAGGTCTCGTGAGAGAAACAAGCGACAAGCTCTCTGAAAACAAGCCCAAAACAACAGGGAACTTGGGGAATTTGCAACCATCGTTACAAAAAAACATCCTAAATCTGAGAAATCTGGCAATGCTCGCTGAGATGCTTTGTTTATATGTTACGTTACAGGTCGATCAAAAAAAACACACTTTTACCCACGCTAAAAGGCACATAAGCGCCATCTAGCATTTTGGGAGGCACACAGCGTATGGCCAACAATCGCAGCGGATATAGGGCATATAAACAGGGCGGCCACGCTGAGGTGTGAAAAATGGAGAAACTGAATTATTTCAGTAATCTGACTATTTCAGGCCCCGTCCACACGGGCACGCTCCGGAGATTTATTTTTTTGGTGGCCTAAAAAATATTTGCGCACACTGTGACGGATTACTAAATAGTTGCATCCAGACGGGAACAGATCACTGAGTGAAAACGATGTAATACACAAGGCACACCAAAGTGTGGCGCTGTGAACAGACAAGCACACAGAACCACATGACACACCAAAGCATAGAACAAGAAAGAACGCATGCGCATAAGTCCGTCGTCTTCCGCTTTCCAAGGCTTGTCTCACACTTACGAGAAGTGGAATAGCTTCTGCGAGTCATTATGGACTATAAGACAACAAAATATCAGGAGAAGCTGGTAGTCGAAATATTCAGCTATTATGTTGGCGTGTCGGCAGCGCTCACTTCTGGTCACGTGACGGTGACTAGTCGGTGACATCGCCGTTTTCAAAGTGAGAAGTAAGTTGCTTGTCTACGTGAAAACAACAAGCCGATTTTCCCGCTCTGGAAGCCGTTTTCAAAAAATACAGTTTTCAGTCACCCAGAACGCCATTTCCGTGCAGATCAAAGACTGAAACAATAAAATACTTTTTGTTTTGACCTGAAAACTTTTCTGTGTGGCCCCTTAGTGCACGGAAACATACTGACTGATGTGCTACAGTTGAAGCAAAGTCATGCCTAGATTTTTTTTTCTAAATTTTGTCGTTCACAAGAACAAGCGTCTTTTTTTACGCCTAACAGTGGGGGAAGCACATTGGTTTATTTGTTGTGCGAGTCCACATAGAGCCAGTACAGCTTGAATTGTTTGAAATACAAATTATCGAAACAGTGCAGACTCAAACGAAAGCAGCCCAATTGTGTCTCACTGCTTTATTCAAACGTAAACACAGTAAATGTCAAATCTTGCATGGATTAAAATGACACATTTCGATGCCAAGTCACAGTAACAGAGTGCTCATATCTGCAGTGCCTTCGCCTCAACCACCTCGGACAGCTGTGAAATGTATTCGGAGGCAAAGACAGAGACAGAGCGCGAGCACATCCTTATCCATGTCAAACACAATCCACCATATTGTTTCTGTCAGTGCGGCGCAGACGGCAAGGGAAGATATATATCTGTATTGAACATTTCCTCCAACCTGCCCTCTCCATCCTCATCTACCTACCAGACGCAGAGGTTCAAGTCGCACGGTCACTACCGGCGCTTCCACTTCATTTACCACGCCGAGGACCGCGAGACGATAGAGGCCGCACGTATGATTTATGTATCAACGCAATAGGCGGCTGGGATTATTGCAGACCGGGGAGTCGCTGGACTGGAGACAATGAATCCTTGCCCCGCCGTCAGACAAAAAAGAAGACCTAACCTGAATTTCAATCTAACCTTGCGAGAATTGAAGAAAGGAGGACGAACAAGTGGGTCAAGCCGGGCCATGTGTGCACTCATAACTCCATGCTTCTTCCCGGCTAGCTCCAATAAACCTGAAATACAATTCTAACCTTGAATGAAATCATATTTATACTTCTTTTTCACCCAGTCGAGGCACTCAAAGGATATTCAATTATTCCTTAGAAGAAAACATTTTTCTAGCAACTAAGAAACACATCTACTGTGCGTATGAATCTTCTGGGTGACAGAGGTTCAGGGGTATGAATACAAATGCAGATCAAGGAAGTCAACCATCAAGACAACTAGATTGTAAAAAGAAAACTTATTTGTATAAAAAAAACCTCCCCAAAACAGTAATGAATGATGTAATGCAAAAAAATTATAAAGTAGACAATTTTACAGGTTTTAGCTGAATAAGACACCCACAATGTACATAAATGAAATATTTGGGATTTGCAATAGGAACCATTGAACATCGACTATTATTACACAGTGTCTGACCAAAGTGTTGTCGCTTGTCGAAGTTGCAGGAACAATAAATAATAACTTCACGTTTATCTGCTAATTTGGATTCCGAAATGAATGAACTGAAAGGCAAAAGCCTCTCGATAATGCTTATTATTGCAAAATAAAGTTTTGTATCATTCATCAAGTTTTATCATTTAATTAGGAGAGAAAGGTTGGCTTGTTTGAAAACACAAATATGCTACAAAAACATCACAACATGAAGTCGGAGTGCCTTGGTAGGAACAACAACTATTGTGTATGACTCCCATGAACTTAGAGGACTCCATCCATACGGCCCAGCAATCACTCAATTAACTTGTTGACAAAATGCTTGTTGGAAAATGCAACACCATTTTTCAGTTGACTATAAATTCTTGCTTCCCAAGACAGGGCAAATTATTCAGCAGGATGGCACTCCTTCTCAGACTCCAGCATCAAAGTTCCTGAAGATGCTCCAGAATTGGTCAGCCCAGTCACCAGACATGAAGATTATTCAGCACGTTTGGGGTTAGATGAAGGACGAGGCTTGGAAGATGAAACCAAAGAATCTTGATGAAGTCTGGGAGTCGTGTAAGACTGCTGTCTTTGCCATTCCAGATGATTTTATTACTTCGTTATCTGAGTGATTGCTGGGACGTATGGATGGAGCCCTCCAAGGTCATGGGTATCGTACAAAATACTAATTCCTTCTACCAAGGCACCCCGACTTTATGTTCTGATGTTTTTGTTGCATGTTTGTGTTTTCAAAGAAAAAATACTCTTTACCATACATTATTTTCATATGCCTCAAGAGTTGTCCAAGCACAATCTGACCTTTCTGTTTTAATGAAATGTTAAAACTCAATGAATGATACCAGACTTTATTTTGCAATAATAAGTATAATATTGCGTCTTTTGCCTTTCATGAAGGCTATTTCGGAATCCAAATGAGCAACTAAAAGTGAAGTCATTATTTATTGTTCCTCCAACTTGGCACTGTATGAACGTCCCTCGTTTACATCCCTGAAACGATCGGGTTGGTTTTCCCAAGAAGACATCAGGCAGACACACTGTAACTTTAGGGTCCTTAGCCGAATTGTCACCACAGTCTTTTAAACCTTTTCGTGAAAAATGTCTGGAAAATGACACAAGTACAGCATGCTGGACTCCCGCTCACATTAGCAAGCTGTGCTGACAATTAGGAAGTTCCTAGGCTAAATGCTAAGCTTGAGACACGCCTACGCAGAGGTGTGTACTCCTTCCTGATTGGGTCAGTATGTGATTTATGTGTACGTATTTAACTGGTTCGAGCTTGTCTCAATGAAAGGTGCACGGCTGTAAACTAGTGTGCAAGCAGCGAATGTGATAAGGTTGCCGAGCAACCTGTCTGCCCCACTGGTCTCACCCCCAACCCTGCACAGAGAGGCCTTCAAGCAGCCTGACTGCACAGAAGCAAAAGCAAGGCCAGCGCAACCCAGAATAACTCCACAACACTACTTTATCTATCAATTCTAACACCCCTGATGACCCATTCAGCAAAACTTGAAAGCAAAGGGTAAAAAAACACCCAAATGTATGATAAAATGTCACTTTTCGGTCTCTTTCAGTCTCATATGCTGGCTGCCTGTCCTGCACACAGTTCCCACCCACTCTTTCATCAGAACTGTCAGAACAAAGTCTCTATGATTGCCGCAATGACCAGTATATCTTGAAAAAGTGCAGACTCTCTTGCTCTCTCAGACTTACGGTAATTAGGAAATAGCATTGCAAACCCTATTGCCACCTACAGATGTAATATTAAAGGTTTGGAAAAATCATCCAGCGGGTCGGATTGAAAGGCTCAATGGGCTGGATGTGACCTGTGGCCCGATTAGGTTGGTACTTCAGGTCTCGGGGCTTCTAGCCCTCGTAGAATTGTGGCACCCATGCAGTTTTAGCAACAACTCTAGCAACTCTGTCAAGCTTATGCAGTATTAATGCCTTTTTCCTACACTAGCAGCACTTGAGGTGCCCCAAAGTACCTTCAGGCAACTGCTTTTGTGTAGTGGTTCACAAAGGTGTAATTCCAAAGTTCTTACCTTTTATATGATGTGAATAGAGAGGCCCGGCAAAGAAGCACCACATAGAGGAAAGGGGAAGAAGAGAAAAGTGCATTAGTGAAATTGCTATCCTTTGCATGAATTAAACAGAGACAGGTTGTAATCGGGTTGCTGCACTTTAAATGACAGAGGCGTAAGTGCGAGTTAGCGTTTCGCTCAAGCCAAAGGCTCCCCGGGGATGAGCTTAAAGACTTGGCTTTCATCTAACGTGCGAGACAGTGTTGGATTCTGTACCACGAGAAGTAAGACCGGCTACTGATTTCCTATAGGATGCCACACCAGGTGCTATCATTCATCACCATTAAGCAAGCCGCCGCATCGCTTGTCAAACACCTCGGACTGGTAGGTTAGTTGCCGAACTGACCCTAGGGGTTTTAAAGTCCTGAGGTCTAAAAAAAGTCGACCACGATTCAACCCATTAACGTCAAATTACACCTACTTAGATTCCTGCTGCGCATTCGCAAAAGGCATACCTTGACACGTTCAGACACTTCAGACACTTCTTGCCATGCAGAATTCAAGAGTTTAGTTATGGCAATTGGTGATCAGAATAAGGGTTTCTTTAAGAAAAGAAAAGCAAGCTTGGATCGCTTTCAGACTTCTTCAAGTGCACCCCATTTATCTGCATTGAACACCACCTTCGTTTCTGCTCTAAAGCAACCTTATAGTACAAATTCATGAAAACATACACTCCTTCTGTGTTATTATTTTTCTGATACATACCCCACATGAGGGCGCCATAAGTCAAACTGACTTGATCATTTTTTATACAGCTTAATTCGCTTTACCTAATACCCACTGTAACTTTAGGGTACTTAGCCGAATTGTCACCAAATTTGGTACACATACTTAGCGGCCTGACAAGCACATATATCCAAAATTTTAGCAGGATTGGTTGAAAAACATGGCCGCCATCAAGAAAAACCTCTTTGCAGGGGGACAGGCGGGACTGCGCAATTAATTTGCGGCGCCCCTGATGAGTTGTGCTATGTTCAAAAAGCTGTGGAAGACACGCTAGTACTACATATTACTATTACAATTTTAGATCCAGTTTATTAGCTCAGTGCGTTTGAAGTCTAAGAGCTTCTCACAGAAAGCCTTCCTTGACACACACACACTCACATAGCACAATCAGAGTTGTGCAACAGCTACATATACATAAGCAGGCACACAATAGATGATTTGTTCTCACTCACAAAAGCTTAACTGTCACATCTACACAAGCTTAACTTTCATTTCTAGAGGGGTGAAGACACTGCTATATAGATTCTGTGTACTTTCATTCTGGGTTCTTTCTCCATCTTCCTTGTCTATGTAGAGTCCAACGCTGTAACCACATATATTTATTATTATATATAATATATATATAATATATTATTATATATAATTATAATCATTATATATCTACGTATTTATTTTTTAATACAATTTGAAATGACTACTCCAACTACTTTTCCTGCAATGCAGTCTAAAGAAGCATGAAGAAAGGCTAAAGAGAAACAACAGCTTTTACACTAGCACACATGTCATACAGATATCCTCAAAGTTGTACCATCCTTCGACAAATGGTCAATGACTTATGGAATCCCGCCCCTTCTGCTTGATGACAGCTATGTTTTTCAACCGGTGTTGCTCAAATGTTACACACATGCGCTTGTCAGTCCCCCAAAGGTACGTACCAAATTAGGTAGCAATTCGGCCAAGCACCCTCAGGTGGATGTGGATGTTTTGTGGAGAGCGTTTTCAATTTCAAGTCAATCCCACTGATGGCGGTCAAACTTTGGGGTTTAATAACAGCGCCACCATGTGGTGCATTGGTCAGAAAAATAATAGCACAGACAGCACAGCAGGGATGCATGTTTAGATAAATGTTCACCCTCGAGTGTGCAACGGTTCAGGAGTAGAGGAGTTAGTTTACACAAACAGTATGTGGAAAAAATCCAAGGCTAACGTATGCAACAGTTTTCAGCAATTTAAGTTGTAGAAGTACAACTTTCTTGACTGCCAAGCCATTGCGTAAAGAGCACACTTTGGCTTCCTGTGGGAAAACCCTTTCGGTCTGAAAGTAGTCAGCAAGGCGTATTAACAAGCAGGACTGTAATTATTTACTTATTTTCAAGCCTTTTCAAACTAATGCGCTAAGAACAAAGCGGCGGTTGACCAATAAATCTTCTAAGCAATTTGCAGCCGTCAGACATCCCTTTTGTCCCTCTTCATCGGGCTTTCTAAAAAAACAAGTCGTCATAAATCAGAAGGACCTGGCGAGTGAAAAGAAGGGCCATCGTATGCAAATGATGCTATAAACAATGGTTTTAATAAAAGACAGCGGTTCAGCAAAAGGCTGCTGGGCGGTCAACTCAAAACAGAAGGCAACCGATATTGTTTAAACGGTCTATCCCTGAGTTTTACACTTCGTTCACAGCCTGGTTTCTGCTTTGAATGAAAAATACAATATATTTAAGGTCCCTTGAAACAAGAAAACTAATTAAAACAACAATGTAATGTTATAAAAACAAAGTCAAAATATTCTGGGAATAAAGTCGCAAGGTTAAAAAAATTAGGAAAAGAAAGCGAAATATTTGTAAAATTTTAAAACAACAGCAAAAATGGAAAATGAGCAGTGGAGAACAATATCACAGTAATAACACACTTTGTCACCTATAAAACAAAGCTGAGATGCAAGCTGTTTTTTCCCTTAAATATCCATAACTAATTAGCATATTAAAATGGGTTGGTATACAAAATGTCAAATATCAAAGTGCCCCCCGTATACTTTGATTTTATCATATGCCACATGTATCAAACTCGTGCCCTGGAGGGCCAAGACGCTGCAGGTTTTCTCTCCAACCAGTTTCTTCAGCAGGTGATTTAATTGATGAGCTCCTTCCCTCAAACTAAAGGTGTTGATCATTAAAATCACCTGCTTTCGTGACTGGCTGGAAAGAAAACCTGCAGTGTCTCGGCCCTCCATGGCACGGGTTTGACACCCGTCATATGTGGTCTTTGCTGGGAAAGGTTTGGACACCCCCGCTCTCGACAGACCAAAGCAATATGACGTAAACCCAAACAGTTGGTAGTTTGTTCCACAACACATCACAAGAGGCAAACATGTCCATCACTGCTTTACAAAGTCAAAGATGATGAGTGTGGATATCTTGTTTTGCTAAAACACAAAGATAATAGGCCTGTTTTCATGGATGACTAAGGCAATTAAAACAAATGAACATTGGAGAGGCTGATATTTACGTTTGTTTAATACAACAACGATTAATCGAATACCAAAATAGCTGTCGATCAATTAATCATTGATTCATCAATTAATTCTTGCAGCTCTAATCTCAAGTACCTTTATACACACAATTTCTGATCTGTTTTGTACAGAACAATCTGTTCTGTTCACAACTGCGATCTCTGCGGTACAGGGATGACTATAAATCCCCCGTCGGGTTACGGCGGTTTTTATTGACAAGGTGTAGTTCGAAGAGTGAGGATCGCACTGCCTCAAAGCTTTACGTGAAGTTGTTCCAATTAAAACAATACATAAGCCACTGTTAAATCAGTTCCATATTTGGTCTTTCCTAAGTATCCCAATCCAAACACTTTGATGATAAAAGGCAGCGACTGAGCTCGTGAACCCTGATACCTTGCACCGCATTCCTCAACTTATTCCAAAAAATCCACGGGGGAGTGTTTTTTCTTCCCGAGCAACACCTGCCAAACGCCACTGAGCGCTAACTTGCCACAAAAAAACTCCTCCTGTCCGACACTGGCTAGATATATTAGGCAAAATCAATAGCTGACTTCAAAGCACGTACTTCCAGCATTGGGAGGATATTAAGCATGGCGCATTCCAACCGGCAAAAAACAACAGATGGGGACGATAACTCGAGGTTTGACTTGAATAAAGACAACTTTGCTTTGCGTGGGGGAGGGCTTAGTTGTTTTTATTCTTTTGGAGCCACCTCGCTAGATAACCTTTCCTGGTATCTAATCAAGCCTTTGATTCTGCTCTGTCTTTCCAAGCTTTTTGTTCACGCTAAGCTTTTAAACGTAAGCTGGTTCCTTCTGTCCAAATAGGTTTGTTTTGTATAAATAACAGTGCGGACCAAAGATAGCAAGTGCAGTTGGTTTGACCCTTTGTCCCGCGTGAGATAGCGTTTTATACAATCACGTTCGTTTTGAAACCCTGTTGGTTTGGTTTTATCTTCTGCATTCAAGACATACAGTTCTATATTTGCACACATTTTTGGGCAGTTATTGACACATGGGTACATGTGCTGGGTGTAAAGTTATTATGATTTTTTTGTGTCCAGGTCAGATATTCAATCAAATGCCCTTAGATCGGAATCAGGCCTCTTTCAAATGTGGATACAAATCTGATATCAGATATCTGATGTGCCAACAGTGTAAACGCTGATCAATGGATCAATGATGTCTACCCACATGCCATAATAAACCCACTGGAAATACACAAAAACACCCACAGTACTGTAAATCAGAACTACAGTAAAGGCACACACCATTAAAATACCACCCGGACGGTTGAGGCCGGATATTTTACAACTTTTTATGAAAAGGTCATGTATCCAGGTCACTGCATTTTCAGGGCATTGTATCGACTGGACTGTTGCGGTGTTGTTGCAGATGTATCGTTAGCATACAATGGAGTGGGGCCTCTGCCAATCCAACGGCAGTCGTTTTGGGTGGAATCACTTCGTTAGCATTCCACTCAGATTTAACGATGATCAAGGACACACCTGAAACCAAGGTGGCTGTCTTTAGAGGCTGAACGATTGAATCGTTTTGGAAAGGATGAAAGGACGGCATTGTTTGTAGGGGAGAGGTGGTGTCGTAAACCTCCCCCTCTGTTCAGAGACTCCTCTTTCAAACCATTTGTCTTCTCTGTCTAGAATATGTACATGTTTGTCCTCAGAAGAGTACTGTTTGTCTTTGAAGCAAAACCTTTTACTAAGACAACCTGAACAGTCCACAGTTGCGATCGATTCAATGAGCGGACTTTTCATAGAAAGGTACTAAACTGCAATGGATACTAGCAAATCAAGTGGTATTTTCAGGAGATATACCGTATGAGTATAATGTCAGACCTTTTCGGAAAAAAAGTCGCTGGGTTAAGAAGAATACAAGAATAAAAATGGAATATTACGAGATAAAGATATCTTTTGAGACAAGATGTTTTACCGTTTCCAACAAACTCTTTATTGTAGACAAATAAGAAAGAATATGGTACTTTTTTTTTAAAGATAAATATCTTAATTTTATGGGAAAAAAGTAGTATTTGAAGAAGAATACAGTAATTGTATCTTTCATTAAAAAAATAAATAAATAAAGATCATGACAATATTTGACAAATAAATTCTAGGGTAACAATAATAAAGTTGTATTTTTCATTTTTGTAAAGTGGTATTTTTTTGTGTGTTTACGTATCTAAGTAACTTGCAAGGAACAGTTTTCACACACACACAGAAAAGGTAGTTGTTAATGAGTGCAGCAAAAAGCTTCCGTTCGCACCGTTCGCATCGCGGCCTCATCAGTCACCGACTTCCTCGCATTGACTTAATCAGCCATTAAGCAAGGACAAGTCGACTGTGTACAAACAACATCAATTCCACACAGTGGACTCCCGGCATCGCCCTGACTCGGCCATCCAGAGCCGCCTTGTCAGAAAAGATGGATCAAGCGTCACGTTGACATGTTGATGGCTCGTCATCGTGTCTGGGAAGCGTGTTGTGGCCTCTCATCCCTGGAGTCCATTTCAGTTCTAACGCTGCGAAGAAAGGGAGCTCGTTCCTAGACAGATGCCTGTTTAAGGTGTTCAGAGGTGGTTGGAAAGCATGGCCTCGTGTGGAAACAGCAACAATACACCTGTCTGATCCCACAAAGCATATGTCACAATGATGTACTGTGTATAGGATTTTACGGAGAAAAGGACATATCTTAATAAGATAAGTCTTACATATTTTACAGACTTAAGTAAAATGATAATCTTACAGGAAAATAGTTGTATTGTTCAGAAGAATTGAATAAAATAAAGGTGTAAGTGTAAATGTAAATCTACTGTAAATGTAAATGTTACCTTACTAGAAAAAAGTAGGAGCATTTTACAAGAATAATGTACATTTTTCAGAAAAATGCCTTATCTTGGAAGAATAAAGCCGCAAAATGATGAGGAAACGACGTTATGTTCAGAGACGAGTGTCGTGTATTTCGTACAAAAAAACAGATAACCGACATCCAGTGAGCATCGTGGGTTTACAAAGGATGAACGGCACTGTGTCGCAACATTTATTCAAAAACACAAAAGATACAAACTTAGTAAGACTCTAGTGCCGCCGCCTTACACTTTTCCCCTTCTCAAAGGTTTTTGTTTTACTACGAACTTATTTTTAAACACGTCTGACAACTGTTAGGTGTAAGTTTCATTTGCATTATTTCATATCATGTTTCAAAAACACAAAATTGGACATAGTTGTGTCTTCCCCTAAGACATCCCAATGTTTTTTACATAAATAGTGAATACTGAAATGCCTCGACGCAGCAATCATAGCGTATATCATGTGTGTAGGCGCTGATGCAGAGTGGTCTTTCTCCGTGGATAAAAACATGATGTATCGGTGGCGTGTTAAAATAAAGCATCGGTGCTTCAGACTTGCTGGCTGCCGCCATCTGTTTCTGCTTAAAACAAAGAATTCTCTTTATTTTTAGACAGCTTATGGCTGAACCTTGAAGGAATTTGTTACAGAGGACTTTTGGAGAGAAATGAATGGATTCCAAAAGGATTGCTTACAAAGACAAAACAAATGTGTGCTGCGGTGTTGTGTGGTCTTTTGTTTTGGACGCCAACCAGTTTTATAGAAAACTGCTTCGACAGCCTTTCCTCCTCCCAAAAACAGATCATACTGACACTTTTTTGCACCTGTGTACGACAACAGCTACCTCAAACTTGTGAGCGTCGAAACGCGTGGTAACGAAATTGTTGTGCCCTGAGCTCATCTCTCATCTCTCAACTTGCATCTGCATCTTGTATGCATGCAGACCCAAATATATACAAAAAATTATTAAAAAAAAAAAACTAAATAACTTTAGGTTACAATGTTACAATAAAATGCTACACAATCTGACAACAATAAATTCATATTTTTCACAAAACATAATTTTCTGAGAACATGCTTAATTCTTGGAAGGTAACAAAGTGTACTATTACAAAAAAATTCATAACTTTATATAAAAGGAGGTATTTTCACGGGTAGTATCTTCAAAAACATCGTCATAGAACACCGCACGAATAAAACTCTCATGTTACAGTAAAACAACGTTGTCTTAATTAAGTCCGAAAAAAAGTGTCATTTTTACGAAGGTTTTAGGAAAGAAAAGTAGAGGTATTGGACCTGAATAATGATTTTTTATGAAAACAGTTTTAAAGCATCTTTCAAGAATAAAGTGTGTTTTTTTTAAGTGGTAATGTAAGGAGAATTAAGTTGTTTTTTTATCATAACCGTAATTGTTTTAGCAAATGTAAGAAATATTTAATGATAGACAAAGCGACATACAATTACAACTTTTTTCTTATCATTTTACAAGTTTTCTTCTCATACTGTATCTGCTTTTTACAATGTATGTCCTATTACTCATGGCTTTGTAAAATCATAAACCATCAGCTTAAAAGAAAAAATCCAATATTCTAATATAAACATAAAAGTAATCGGAGGTCCCGGAAGGGGATTGTTTCTACCTTTTAGCCTTTTAGCTACATTGTTGCTTGACATCAAATTTTTATAAGATAATATATAAGGAAGACTCTGACGGAGTGAAAAAAACTACACTTGTTGCTAGTAAATCTTTATTTGTGGCGGTGGAAGCAAATGCTGCAACAGAGGAAAGGTCAGTGAACAGCCAATTAGTGTTGACATTTCCAAAGATGATTGTTGATGACAGGTAACAAGCAGGGCGCCGGGTTGGGGGATTACTTCATCTGGAGGTAGTTTACAATAGGTCAACCATCGGAGGAATAAAAGCAGGAACAGGAAGTAATCCTGATTTGAAAGGACGAACAAAAGAAAAGGGGATTGTCTTTTTTTAAAAGCTGGCGTGGAACATACAGTACATATTGGGTTCTGCAATCCTTGTGTGGATTCTCCTCACCTCCTGCGAAAGCGAGATACATTTCATAAATGTTGAACAAGTGTTTAGAGGAAACGCCGCAGAGGATGAAAGTAAACGGAGTATTTGTAGCGCTTATCCTGTAGGGATATTTCCCTTTGCGGCTAAAGAGAAACTCTCTTTTCCGCGGATGGAAGTTGAGGATATTTGGCTGCATTTTAGTTTTTTCTTTCAACGAGCTCCGTTGATTTGGGAGCCCAGCCAAAATGCCTCGTGTTCATTCTGAAGTGTGTTGCCTTCCCCCGACATGCTCACTCCACACCGCCGGGCGTGAGAAATCGCACAAGAAAGCTCAAGTTTTACCTCCTCATTGATCTGAGCCCTCAGAGCAACACAAAGCAACTTTCAAACAGGTTGGAGGACGCCTGTTCCCACTTGAAAGCTCAAGTTTGGGACAATTGAGGGTTTTCTGGGGAGGGGCGGGGCTTCCGTTACTAGTGACTTCAAACTGTTCAAACTGTTACTGTTGCACTTGTCTGCATTGTTGCACTGTTTTATTGTGATTCCATCTGTTTCAATATTTTATTTTTATTTGAGCTAGCAGATTGATTCCAGCGAGGGACACATAGTGAAAAATGAAAAGATGCAACTTTGCCACTTTGATATTTTGTAAAGCAACACCTACAGATATGCTAAGAAGGTATATATATATATATATATATATATATATATATATATATATTCAAACAAATGCATCTCAGCTTTGTCATATAGGTGAACAAGCCTATTATTAGTATCAGCTTCTCTCTTTGCTCTTTTTCCTCCATTTTTGCCGTTTTTTTATTTTCAATATTTCTACTTTCTTCTTTCAGAATTTTCGTAAATGTTTGTTTCATAATATTATGACTTTGTCTTTTCCCCCCAACCTAATTTTCCAATAATGTTATCATTATTACATTTTTCTTTTGTTTGTTTTTCATATTATGACTTGTTTTAAAATAACTTATATTTTTTTGACATTTAAAGTCTATGTTACTAAAATCACATTCGTTTTCCTCATAATAATACAAGTTTATTCTAATTTTTTTCTACTTAGAATACATTTTTTTTTACATTTTTTTATTTTATTTTTTTTACTTCTGCTGAGTTTTTTATTTTCCAACTATTTCAACTTGCATGTTGTAAATTTTGTTGTCGTAGTTACACTATGCCTTTATTCCCATCATATTTTTACTTTATTCTCGTAACATTATAGCTTTTTCTACAACGTAATTTTCCAAAAATTACAACTTTATTGTTGTTTTGTTTTTGCCTCATAATATTACAACTTGTATTACAACTTAAAAAAACAAACTTTATGCTACTAAAATAAAGTTATTTTTCCTCTTTTATTTTTTTAGGCTTTCTTGTTAAGATATGACTTCTTTCTTTGAATGCATTTTTTTTTTTTTTTTAAGGATATTTTTAGAATGTGCTGCAGGCCAAAAAATAAACAGCCGCGGGCCGCAAATGGCCCACAGGGCCACACTTTGGACACCCCTGCCCTAAACGGACCAAATCGATATGAACCAAAGATAAATAGTTAGTGGTTTGGACAGCAACATATCAGAAAAGAGGCAAATGTCCTGTTTTCCAAAGTCAAAGCTGATGTGTGTCTTGTTTTGCCTAAAACACAAAGATAATAAGTATTCTTTCATAGATGACTAAGGAAATTTTAAAAAATTCACATTGGAAAGGTTGAAATCAGAGGATATTTACATTTTTAAATGAAAAAACTATGACTCGAATACCAAAATACCATAAATTCTGGTGTATAAGCCGCTACTTTTTTAAAAAACTTTGAACCCTGCGTCTAAATACTGTGTCACTCACGATTCAGTGAAGAAACGATAGCTCTTTCTTTCGCAGCGGCCGACCACGAGCTATTAGTGCACTCACAACAAGCTTGTCAACCCACTGGAAATTGCAGGAGGTCATTATATGTAACAGTATAACAATAGAACAGTCTGATTCACAGTGCCATCCTACAAATAACACTAAACTCATCACACAGCAACTTATCACTCAAAAGGTATACCTAATACATTAAAAAATATGCACCAATATGAGTTTCAAATGAAAAAAAAGCGTTTTAAAGTTTTCCCATAAGGCATTGTGTCTGAGCAGCGCACTCATTGGGACACTGCAATGACATCAGCCTCCCTCTGGGCTCTGGGCTCCTCTGGCCCCCTCTGGTGGGCAAAGGTAGCATTGTAGCGCCATCCAACCATTTTCTATGCTGCTTGTCCTCCAAAGAAATGCTTTGCTCAAACGAAATGCATTATGGGGAAACTTTAAATGTTTTTTTAGATTTTAAACTCATATTGGTACATGTTTGTGTATTCATTAGGTATACCTTTTGAGTGTTAAGTTGCTGTGTGATGACTTTAGTGTTCTTTGTAAGATGACAACGTGAGTCAGACATTTATATTGAGTAATGACCTGCAATGTCCAATGGGTTGATAAGCTCGTTGTGAGTTTTTTCATAGCTCATGATTGGCTCCTGTCAAATAAAGAGCTGGCCTCACGGACTCATGCACGCCACAATATGCCATTTTATGATGTGGAAATGCGCGACTTATACAACGGTGCTGCTTATATGTGTACACATATGGTTTTTCCTCTAAATTTAGTGGGCGCGGCTTATACATCAGAATTTACGGTAGTTGCCGATTAATTGGGTAATCGGGTAATCATCGGTTAGTTGTTGCAGCACATGATACTTCAAATGCAGCCACTGTATCCTTGTGGAGTTAATAATACAAAGTGGTTGCCTACAGCCACAGGTGTTAATGCCAATTACATGTCATTCCAGATTCCTTAGACAACCACAAAAGTCGTTTTAGTGTGACGGAAGCCTTTTACAACCAATGTTGTTATCAGTGATTTACGGTATGTTGGAAACCCAGCATGCAAAAACACTTATTAATTCTAACAAAGACAGCATTAATATTCCATGTTGGCCCAACAAAAAGTAAAAAGAGACGTCGTCATCCTCATCTCATACACAACATGTGACAGCTGATTGACTCCATCTGTCATCCCAAGGCCAGAACACTATTGATTTATGTACGCATTCAACTCCAGCAGTCATCACAGTGGACTGCAGCTTCCATGACGTTCTATCGACATTTCCAATATTCTACAGAAAATGGTGACAGCGTGGCGTGGTGACTTGTGTAACATGATGGAGTCAGCCTTGAATCATTGGCCTCTTTATGCGTCTTCTTAAATGAGACACGAGGTCAAAGGTGAGCCGACAATGGCCTCCATTGTCCATCGCCTCAGAAATAACCGAGGCTATTGTGGCGCTTTCCCAGAGATGCCTGGCACTTTTTGAGCTCCACAGGTTTCCACGCTGACCTCCAGACAACCTCCCATCCTCTGGACTCACATCAGTGAGCGAGGACGCTCGGACAGGGAAATGAGTCAGGACCAAGTTAAAGTATAACGAGCTGTGGGAACGCTGCTGTGGAGGGCGAGGGTGTCGTGATGTGTCGTTTCTTATGAGGAACTCTCACTTAGCGAAGCTGACATAGACGTAACAGGAGCTTTACAAGCCTTTTTTGGGTTTGTTTGTTTTTTTTGCAGTAGATCCTTACAAACAGCAGAGCACTCCTGTCATATAGGTTATCTTTGACTAGCGTTTTTGCATTCGATTTTTAAAAACAGCAGAGTGCTCTTGTCATATGGAGGATCGTTGACGAGTATTTTTTTTTCACGGTACGCTCTTAACAACAGCAGAGCACTCCTGTCAGTAGAGGAGCTTTGATGTGCATTTTTGGTCGTAACTTCACAGCAGACAACAACAGCAGAGCGCTCCTCCAGCATATCGAGGATCTTTGATGAGCATTGTTGCAATATGTACCTAAAAATAGCAGAGCGTTCCTGTCTTCTACATCAGTGGTCCCTAACCTTTTTTGACCCACGGACCGGCTTGTGTGGTAAATGGTAAAAATGGTAAAAATATAGTAGTAGTCTATCTGTGCGGCATGAGATAAAGTTAGCACATGCACAATGGACATGCGTCAAGTGAGACGGGTGTAACAGAGAGAATCCGAAAATAAAACATTAAAAAAATGAAATAATGGAAATTATTTTTTATTTCTGTGCAGCCCGGTACCAAATGACCCACGGCCCGGTACCAAATGACCCACGGCACCGGGCCGCGGCCCGGGGGTGGGAGACCACTGTTCTATAGGATCTTGGATAAGCGTTTTTGTAGTAGGTTCCTAAAAATAGCAGAGCGTTCCTGTCATATAGACGATCTTCAACAAGTGTTTTTTGCAGTAGGTCTTTAAAAACAGCAGAGCGCTCCTGCTATACTGTTATATACAGGATCCTTGATGAGCGTTTTTGCAATATGTCCCTAAAAATATCAGAGCGCTCCTGTAACATAGAGGATCTTTGACTAGTGTGTTTGCAGTAGGTCCTTAAAAACAGCAGAGCACTTTTTGGATCCAGTGTAGTACATAAAAATGACATCTTGTGTGGTAAACACAGGACACGCCACGCTTGTTAAAAGTGTCTAGACGAGACTTAGGAAGTCATACAAATGTTACTTTCCAAGAGCAGCGACCGACCACACACCCCAAGCCGCCCTCCCCCACCCACGTTTATTTTCCGTCACCGCTGAACTCCATAAAGCTTTGCTGCTGTATTACCAGCTATCTGTTTGACCTACATGTGGCCACATCGAGGGCTTGGGAAATCCAATGCCCCATGAATAGTTTATCAGCGTGTGTGCGTGTGTGTGTCTCTCAACAAATCAGGGTAGGTCTGAGTGGAAAAAAAAGGACGCCCATGCTTCGCCTGCACGGATATTTGCTGAGCTTTTTGGGCTTTTAGACTGAGAATACAAGGCTGTTAGCAATTTATAACACTAGTTTTATTCATGTAAAAAACACACAGCGGTGCCTCCAAAGGGTATCATCATCCGCTCTGGGGCGTTGGTCCAGCTGAAAATTCAGTTTTGGGAACATTTTGCCATCGGACGTCATGGAAATAGAAATTAATTGGTCTAGAGTCAAACTGTAGCCATCATTGAACCTTCACCAACAGAACTGGAAATGTCTGAAGTAACATTTTAACATTCTTTACAAGTGTCATTCATGCAAGTATAAAATAAAGTAAACCACTATTACTAGAATTTTTTCTTAATTTTCCCAAATAAATGTAAAAAAAGTAAAATGAATTAAAATCGTGAGCCGCTGCTAGTTATAATATATAAATATACTGTATATAGAGCAGGGCTATCAGTGTTACTCCTTGAACGGCACTATCTTTCTGACGTGCGATTCATTTGCGCACGCCCTGTTTGACCCTCAGTCCGCACCCTGCTGTAGTTTGAGGAAATGCACCAGTGTGCCAGCTGATGTGGGAACAAACATTGAGCAGAAATGGACAAACAAAAGGGTATTTTGAATGGTAAATTTAGCTTCAAAGCCCTGACAGATGGCTCTCGTAGCAAGACCAAAGTTACTTGCATCTACTGAGTTGTCACGGAGTACGTTGACTGCCAGAGAGAAGTGAGAAGGTCCTGGGGTACTGCTTGTATTTGTCATTTGTACATTTCCACAGTGGTACCTTGGCATGCGAGTGTCCCAACTAACAAGTGTTTTTTAGACGCCAGCCGTCTCTTGGCTAATTTTTTGCTTTGAACTGCGAGCTAAATTTTGGGTTATGAGCAGCTACTTCAGGGCTTGCGTGAAGGTGACAAATGCAGAAGGGAGCGAGCGCACACACGGCGCTCATTGAGATGGCAGTACAGGCTCACGTGTGAGTTTCTTAACACTTACAAGCTTAAACTGCTGTGTTTGTCAGAGATGACAGAAAAAAAGTTGCATGTTGAAAGACCCGTGGTGTCATACGTCCACGTCGTGAAGGCACCAGACTAAGAAAAGTGTTATACAGTGAGTGTTTATGTGTAAAAGAGTGTTTGGAAGTGAAGTATAAGCGACAGCATGACTGCACTGCAGTATACGGTATATGGCCGCAGTCCACGTCCTGTGAACTCCCGACTTAGAGTTTTCTAACACCCTGCTCGTCACAGTTATATTTTGTGAGATCATTTGCTCAAAGAGAATGATGGACAGTTTACCTTACCGATGTCTACTTGTTGTGCATCGTCTTTGTTTTTTATTCACTGAGCTTCATTTTGTGTTAAGCTGTTTAAAAAAAAAAACACATAATTTTCAATAAACAAAAATGTGCATAAATCAAACATATTATGCAGTCTCATGCTGATAGGTGTATTAAAAACTTTAAAATGATCTTTCAAAGGTACACTTATTATAAATAAGCTGTGATAAATTGCCATTAATTACAAATTATCTTTATTTTTTTCAATTTCCCAAATTAGCGAACCACACATTTTAAAATCTACTAATAACAGTGGTTGACTTCTTTTTAATTTAATCTAATTTGGTAAAAAAAACAATACTAGTAATATGGTTAAGTGATTTTTCATGAATGTTATTTGTTTATTTAATTGGTAAACTGCATGAATGAATGAATGAAACGCGTCAATTAAGAAGTAAACCACCTTTATTAATAGACACTTTTTTTTTTAAATACTAGTAAAAGTGGTTGAACTATCTGTTTGTAATTTTTCATTTTAATTGTATGTGTTATTTCATTTGGATGTGTTAACTACTGTTAATAGTAAATTATAAAACCTGCACAGAAGCAGTCTGAAATTGAGTCGTGCATTTGGAATTATCATACAAGTTTTT
Organism: Dunckerocampus dactyliophorus; assembly: GCF_027744805.1. NCBI lineage: Eukaryota > Metazoa > Chordata > Actinopteri > Syngnathiformes > Syngnathidae > Dunckerocampus > Dunckerocampus dactyliophorus. The sequence continues at coordinate 18,539,959 of NC_072834.1, forward strand.
TAAAATTATTTTTTATTATGACATTTGAAGCAATTTAGCACTTTTCTCTCTAAAAAATGATATCCATTTGTTTTCTATTGGGCCATTACTGTATTTACAGTTTCTTGGGGAAGCTTAGCCACACCCTTTAGCTTCCACCCCTCCCCCTTCAAAGGATGAGAATGGTCCAAGGTCAGGTTAATAAGCATATCCAGTCTGTGCCGCAGCAATGCAAAAATAGCAAAAAGTCTGGTTTGAATAAGTCAGGAGTGAATGCACGGCCGACCAGACGACACTTGGCTGTCGAGCACATGGAGATCAGCGTCTCAGCGCCGGGGAGTTCACTCCCCAGCCTGCACATCCTGCAGCGCTGCAGACATATTTTTCATTTGGATGGTGTCATCTGCTCAAGTCGTCAGCATACGAACTCCCTCATGCTTTTCATCCCCGAGGACGCTGTCATGCACAGTCTAAAGAAACCGCCACGTTTGGTGAACCCATGACATCTTGCAAGATCATCCCACAGCCAGCCACGTGAAAAGAAACACTAAATAGCCACAAAAAAATGCAAATGCTGACCAGAGCTGGGGGCAGGGGGTTTGGGGTAGATGGAGCGAGTGAAAGGGTTCGGTCGGCGAAGACGGTGGCTTCACGGCAGGCATGCACACATCAAAGTCGGGGGGGGGTGTCGTTAATCTTTCTTGATCAAGCCGAGCTGCTTCTGAGAGGAGCGCTCACAGCTGGTTTGGATATGAGAGAGCCACAATACAGAAGAAGAAGCAGAGCGAAAGCTCCTATAAAACCTTTTGCTATGTATGGAAGTCACGGCATTCTTCACGCACTAAGCCTGAGGATACGTCACAGAATTGTTATTTGTACAGCTGCTACCGCAAATCACATCTCATTACAACTTCTTTACTTGTCTTTTTCCACCAAATACTGTTCAAAAGGTGTGTTTTCAGTCTAAAACCAACAGAAGCTGCTAATCCAGTGAGAATCAAAGCATTTACTGCACTTTGTTAGCTTTTTCTTGATCTATTTTGTGTAACATTTATTCAAAAAGCCTACTTTCAACCTTATAAAGTTAGCATACAACATTTTATTATTGACAGGGATGTCCAAAGTGCGGCTTGGGGGCCATTTGCGGCCTTCGGCCAGTTTTTATTGGCCCGTTTTTTATTAGAAAGTCGTAATTTTACAAGAAAAACATATATTATGAGGAAAAATAATGCCATTTTAGCAGTATAAGGTTGAAATATTAAAGAAATATGTTTTTTTTTAAGTTGGAATATTATGAAAAACACACAAAACAACAAATAGAGTTGTAATTTTTGTGAAATTTGGTTGCAGAAAAAGATATAATGTTATGAGAATAAAGTAAAAATATTATGGCAATAAAGTCATAATTCGGAAAAGAAATTTTACAAGAAAAAAACAACAGCAGACATTTAAAAAACAGCTGCAATTTTATGAGAATAAAGCCAAAATATGAAAAGTCAAATTCTAACAAGAAAAAAAGTTTTTACGAGAATAAACTCACAAGATTAGGAGGAAAAGCCATGTCATTTTAGTGGCATGGAGTTGAAATGTTAAAGCTTTTGTTTTTTTTAAGTTGCAATGTGACAAAACTAAATAAAGTTGTAATTTTTGGGGGGAAATGAGGTTGGGGGGAAAAAAGTTATAATAGAAATGATGGGAATGAAGTCAAAATATTATGTGAATCAAGTCATAACATTAGGGAAAGAAAATGTTCAAACATTATTTAAAAAGACAGTTGAAATATTTCGAAAATTTAAAAAAATAGAAACAGCAAAAAAGGGGGAGGGGGGATAAACAGTGAAGTTGATAGGCTTTTTCACCTACAGTATATCAACAATGCTGAGATGCATTTTTTTCTTGAAATATATATAACGTCCTAGCATGTCTACATGTGTTACTTTACAAAATATCAAAGTGGTAAAGTTGCATCCTTTTATTTTTCACTCTGTGGGCCTCGCTGGAAAAAGTTCTGACACGCTCGTGGTACGACCATGAAGATATGGTTACAAGTTACTGCAACGTATCTCTACAAGTAGTTCAGGTTTCATGATGGCGACCCTGGAATGGCTTATCAGCGTTCGTTTCTGTGGGAAAAACACTTTAGAAATCCGAGAAATTCAAAAGCGTCCATAAGGCTTCTCAGCGGCCTTTGTAGGCCAGAATTTACGCCGCTAATGACATAATTTGCTGTTAAAAACACCAACTGAGAAGCAAAGTTATGTTGTTAAGGCTAATTGAATACATAAACAACTGACTGTGTTTAACAAAGCTGTGTTTGTCTCTTGTTTGCCGTGACAAAAGATGTATTATTTGGATGGTTTAGCGTGATCACCAAGGTAGGTTATGAAACGCTAATTGAACAGTAAATACATGTGCTCGTTGGTTTTGCTAGCGGTTCCTGATTGTTGCCGGTGTCAAAACACACTTAACCTTGTGACATCACCATGGCAACACATCACTTTTCACAGTTCTTCTACTTCCATGAAAAAGTGAACGCAGACATTTAAGCGTCTATACTTTTAAAAGACTCTACTCTAAAAACCCTCAGCTATGAAAATACCAGATGTAGAAGCTGTCTGTGCCAGTAGTACCTATGATTGACTATTCTCCATGAAGGTAAGCTACGGTTGCTTCATTCCAAAATAAACATATTGCTGCATACTGCTGCTAGGGTTGTGTCTGCGAGCTGCTCATACTATATGTTGATCAATAATCTTAATGGCTCAAGGAAACTACTTCACTTTATATAATCTGACCTCCGTAACACCCGTCCTTGACCCCTTCGAGACCCTGACTTAAATCCATTGGGAGGGGATTGAACACCCGAGCCACACCATCCCGTCTCGGGTTCATATGCTCAAGGGGCCTCATAAATTAAAGTGGACGGTGGGCGTCATCGACCGTAAAGAAGAAGCAGCAGCCGCTTTAAACAGCCTTACATGGTGGTGATTTCCTCTTTTGTCCAAACAACGCCAACCAAACCTGCAGGCTAAATGTTCCTTTTAGCGTTGCGTAAATGCACGGCCCCCACAGTAATCAATGTGAAATACATTTAGAGATGTTATTGTCATACGTGGCGCATGTGGCGCAAAGCAAATTATATGAACTGCAGAGCAACAGCTTGGATGGACCTGTAATTCACTTATTGGGATTTTTTTTTTTTTTCGACGGGGTTAGATTACTTTGCAGGAAGAGCAAATGTGTCTAGCAGCTGCTAGCATAACGGGGGCTCGCTCCCTTGCGCCGCTCAAGAGCACAAAGACGCCAGCAGTGCACAGATGTCTAGACAAAAGCAGGCTGACAACGCTAACCTGCATGTGGATCTCACTGAGTAAAGATTGATTTTGACAAGGTCTTGGTGAATAAGGAGTGCTACAGAACCCACAGATAGCAAAGTTGCAAAGTATTCCGATTTAGAGAAAGAACGAGCACGATTCATCCAAAATGTCATCCATTTGTGCTAAGTTGCATACCTAATTTAATCCTGATGTGTTTACTTCAGCATACATTTTGGAGTTCTATCAGGTATCAGGTATTAAGACTGAAGACCTCCACCAAGGCTTAAAAAAAATTGGTACCATTTGATAACAAATGGTTTCAGAAGTGGGATGGTAATTATGACTCCAAAGACCGAATCTGGCTTGTGATGTCATACTGATTTTCAAACCCAATAGACATGGTTCAAATCCAGGCAGATCCAGACTTCTGTGGCAAATGGTGTCAAAGCAGGATGGAGGCACACCATTGTTATGTTTGTGTACAAAATCTGTCTTGGTGTCCTGGTGGGTTTACAGGTTTTCCAACCCAATAGCCAGGGATCTGATCCAGGTTGAAGATACTACTCCACAAACCCCTGTGACAAATGGTGTCAGAAGTGGGATCGTTAGCTTTGAGGCCATCCCCGGTGTGGCCATTTGAAACAACCTTTGGGGAAAAAAACCCTGGGGATAGGTAAGGCACGTGGATGCATGGAATTTGGCACCTGTGTGGGACATGGACCAAAAGCCTGAACAGAAAGGTAGTGTGGTGGAGTATTCCATCTGTGACACACGATGTCAAAAGTGAGAGGGGTGAGGACATGCAGTCACTATCGTTTCTTTGTTTTTCGCCGTTTGACAGCTGGCTTAGTGGGAACCTAATAAACAGGGTTCAAATCTTGGTTAAGGGTACAACTCCTACTGCTTCCTTGTCAAATGATGTCAGAAGTGGGATGACTGTTCCCCGATGGTTGTGTATCTTATGGTTGGTTTACATATCATCCAACCCAATCCAACCCATTAGATAGGGTTCATATCTTGGTTGAGCGTTACTACTCCTCAGACTTATGCAAAAAATGGTGTCAGAAGTGGGATGGCGGCATAACAACACTTTTGTTGCAAGAATTATTTGTTGGAGAAATGCTGGCCTGCTTCCGGAGTCAGAATGCTAAAGCAACGTGGGGGTCTTAAATATATAACATTACTCTTGGACATATGTTGCCAGGCTTCATTCTGTATGAGGGAGGTGTGCAAGGTCTGAAGCCTGTGTGAAGAACACCGCACATAAAAGAGAACAGCAAAAATCCCGGGACCAGCTACTAACCCAAAAACAGCAAGCCTCCCACAAAGCACTGAGCTGCAACCATAGAACACCTCGTTCTCTCCTCTTGACCGCCCTCTAAAAAAATAACAATGAGACACACATCTAGTCTATGTTCGCAGGATGAGCTGCATATGTTACGAAGAGGCACGCTCTGTCTCTAAAAAAAACATGGTGAATCAGGACTGATGTCACCAGAGTGCATGGTCAATAATGCAAACATGGCTGCCTCGTCTTACAAGCCTGTGAGGACAATTTGATTTAGTGTTCAAACTCAATTATCCACATGTCGTCAACGCAACCATTTTGATCCCATTAGTCGTGGACTCGGAGGGCCTCTCCAACCACAAAGGAGACGGTTACCACGGGGATCACAAAGAAGATCAGCGACAATGGCCCACATCGGGGAAAAGCATGGTTTTAGCAGGCAATACCAACCCATTATTAGGAGTCCACGACAAACCGCTAAACATCAACTAATCGCTCAAGGCATGAGCAAACCTTCATGAAAGCTCAGTGCAATTCTGTGTTTTGCTTGTGCTTGCTTGTGTTTTGCTTGCTAACTTGTGAAGAAGAAGAATGCTTCGTCACTTGTTGGCAAAGTTAAGTTTGTTATTTTTAACGTTTTAAAGTGGAACCTTGGTTAGTGTGCGCCCCGGTTAGCGTGTTTCTCGGTTAACGTAAAAAAATTACCGCAAAATTTTGCCTCGGTTTGCATACGTTTTTCTGTCAGTGGACATCTTGTTGTGTTATTAATACGCAGCGTGAGTCCAACAACTCTTTGATGTATTTTTATCACAAAACGCCCTTGTTAGCAGCTTGCTAATACATGGCAACAGGAACTCGAAGTCAGCTCCGTCGCCCGTCTATGATGTCATCAGTGGTTGACTGTGTAGCTCTTTGCTAACTAACAGTTATATCCCAAGCCTCCAAAATGTGTTTTCTGCATGTAAAAGTAACATTTTTGGCTTTCTACATTATTTCTTATGGGAAAAATTGATTCGGTTAGAGTGTGTTTCGTTTCGAGTCGGACCTTACGGAACGGATTAATGATGCTAACCAAGGTTCCACTGTACTATGAACAATGGTAAACTACGTGTAAATACTTGTAACATTTTTTAAAAAGTGGGACGCCCAAGGAGCGTCAGTGATAAGACAAAAACGCCCTCATCGTTTGCCGTTTTATTCTAGCTAACCTACTTTATTTTTACTTTTGTTTGACATTTTAACCATTTTCAAATGCTACGAAAGTTCAGCGATCGATCGACGGATTATTTCTATTTCAGTCGCAATTTTTTGTGTGAAATCTATAAATGCAATTCATTACAGTACAATGCTTCGATTGAATTCCGCAAGAAAGAAAGAGGTTTCACCAGTTCGTAGAGGAACTTTGATAAGCGTTTTTTTGTACAACAAAAAAGCGTTCCTGTTTTTAAGGCCCTACTGCAGAACTTCTATCTGAGAGGCTCGCCTTCTCCCGTGACTTAACTAACAAACGCCAGGCTCGGTAACTGTCCTGCGGTTTTTAATGGCTCCAGTTTCATTTGCTCTTCTTCATTCACTGTGGCTTTGGTTGCATTCATTCTTGGAGGATGAGGAGGAGGAGGAGAGCCCTGAGTGCAGTCAACTGCTGAACTGTCAGCGGAACATCTGCTTCAGGGCGATGAGAAAAGAAAAACGATGCATGACGAGGATCTGAGATGAAGATGAATTCCTGGAGGAGTTTGCGGCATCAAAATGAGGCGGTTGTCTTTGGTTTCACTTGCTGATTAAAGACGAAGTCATGTTTTTAAGATGGTTTCGTCAATTCGTCCAGTGAGGACACAAAATGAATCGACCAGGACGGTGATGCTCTGTAGCATCTCAGGACACATCACACAGAGCTAGCTGCGAGCGTGGGTGTCAACTTTAATTGCGTGGAGGCGAATATCCGGCTAATGGAAAACATCTGCCAGGGGGGCTGACAAACACAAATCTCGTACACGATTGCTTCTCGCAGAGGAGGCTGAGGCGGATGAGCGGAGGGTGGTGGGAGTTTTTTAATCTGAAGAGAACACAGCGTGGGATGATTGGACCTCACACCACGTGGCGTGACGCGTTTAATAATTTTACAAAAATAATTAAAGTTCGCAATTGAGGAGAGCCTCCGTAAAGACACCATTGAGATTTAATGCAGGATTAAACTGGTTTTATCGCGAGGGCATGTCTGTCCTGGCTGCTCAGTACAATACTGCAAATTCAATAAGGTCAACAATAACGACAGAAGATGAACAAAATGTGCATGTACATGTACATGTTATGCCGGGTCGCCATGAAGCTTGGTACACACCTTTAGCGGCCAGACAGGCACATGCCAGTCAAATTTGAGCAAGATTGGTTAAAAAACATGGCCGCCATAAAGCAAAACGTTTTGCTGGGGGGCTTGGAGTAGAACTTGGCAACTAATTGTCCATAAGTCATTGACCTTTTACAGAGTGATTATAAACCTTTGAGGATATCTGTATTACCTTATGATTTAACAGGTCTACATCATTTCAAATCATTTTGACCACACCCCATAGGGGATGCTACAAATGTCTCTGCCCCCTCATAATAGTTGCTTATTTAATTAATTCATGATCTTGGACCGAGGTTCCCAAAGTGGGGTACGCCAAGTACCAGGGGTACACAAACTGTCATAGGGGGTACGTGAATAAAAATGAAAAACAATTTGCACGTAACACTCATAATTATGAGTGTGCTTGAACGCCTCACGGCACAAGGAGAACAGAGCAGAAAGGAGACTGAGCATGAAGTTGTTCATTGCTCTGTGTGGATCATATGAACGCATTTGTTTCCTAGCATGACTAGCTAATGATAACTGTGATTCTATGATCTCCGAACATTCTCCTTCTTCAGCAAAGCTAATTTAGCCGCAGTGTTTCTCAACAAGATTGAGTTACGATGATGACAGGAAGGCCACTGATAGCTTTGGCCATATGGTGCGCAGGAAGCTTCTTAGGTGCATCTTGCTCCCACATCTCACATGGGGCTGGAGGAGCACGCGGAGCTCCGCCCACATCCATCACAGCCGGCCTGGTGTCTGCATCTAATCAGATTGCTGCTGGAGCGCGCTGCCAAAACTTGATTAAAGACTGAACTATCGGTGTTTTTACTAGCTTTCTGCGCCACTTAACCAGCCTTTCACCACCTGCCCTCGTAAACGTATCCCCCTGCTATAATGTTTATTTATGTGTTTACAGGCTGTGAGCCATTAAGGAAGTCCAATCTCTCACTCTGTGTCGCTCTCACTCCCAACCTCTGCTCTAGCTAACAATTTCTATTCCATAAAGAGGCATAGCCTCGGGATAAAAGGGGGGGGGAAACCTGGACTTGAACTTCCATTCATCTCGCTTCCTCTCTCAAGCTTTGTTCTTCTGCCCAGCTCCATTAATGTATCGACTTATCATACTCGCAACATCGATGGAGCCAATCAAGAGACGAGAAATGAGAGAAGAACTGTCGGATTAGTCTGAAAATTGTAATAATAATAATAATAATAATAGTGATGGTGATGCTCACAAGAGCAGATGGCAGGTAATCAGTGCCTCATAGCGACGTTAAATGAAGCGAGGAAGTCAGAGAGATCCTCAATTTGTCTGCTTCCCTGTGCAGAACGGCTGCAAGTGTCTTGAAAGCGAGCAAGAACTGATGGTCCATGTCCGAGCTGGACCGTAAAAATGGAGAATATTTATCCAAAGTCTCACTAACTTGTAATTGTGTCCCTTTTCCACTATAAGGTACCTTCTCGGCTATACTCACTAGCAAAAGCAGGTACTATAAGGTACTGTTTCTAGTACCTGGTCAGACAGGGTTTAAAACATGTCAGGCCAATATCCCGTGGGTGCCATAAACCACTGTGTCTTAACTTTGGATGCTGAAGTAGTCTCCGCTTTGTTTTCCTGCTGCCCTCAGTCTCCTCTTGGATGAAATGTTCCGTCTCATTGGTGAAAGTCCTCATTGTGTTACATGACTGTAAAAAACTGACAAATATGCCACAAGGTGGCGCTTGTTATTAAGCCCTACCAAAGTTTGACCTCCATAAGTTGGACAGACTTGAAATTTCTCACACCGCTCAATGCACTCTCCAAAACACCCACTGTAACTTTAAGGTGTTTAGCGGAATCACCACAAAATTTTGCACATGTCTGTCAAATTTGAGCAAGATTGGTTGAAAAACAAAAACATGGGCGTAATAAAGCAAAGTGCCTTTACAGGGGGGCGGGGCAGGACTTCGCAATAATTGCCCGTAGGTCATTGAGTATTTGTCAAATGACGATAAAACTGTGAGGATATCTGTATTCCATGTATGCTAGCATTTCCTCCAATGTATTTGACCACAGCCCGTAGGGGGCGCTACAAATGTCATTTACAGTCATGTGATAAAATTAGGATATCCCCTGATTGAACTCTTGCACACAAAAGGGTGAAAATGTATCAAAAAGCCATAAAGCAACACATCTTGGCAGGGGCATGGGTGACACTTTTACACCAACTGGGGGTACGTGAATAAAAATGAAAAGCAATTAGCACCTAACACAATTATGAGTGCGCCCGAATGCCTCACGGTGCGAGGAGAATGGAGACAGAGCCTGAAGTTGCTCACTTCTCTGTGCGCATCATAAGAACAAATAAGTACGTTTGATGATTATTTTGCACATAATCTCGAAGATTTTATTTATATTGGTGTTCCAATCCCCGCACGGCGCAGCGGTGAAAACCTGTCATTGTGAGTGGGGATTCCCCCGAAAATGCGTCTTCTGGTTGGTTGTATGTATTTTTCTACTTTGGATACTGCTTTGTCATGATTGGTCAACTGTTCCCTTCAATTTGGTATCAAACTAATATGCAGACTAGACCCACAGCCATCGTGAGTGGACAAAAAAAGTAAAGGCCAGATTGAAGCCACTTAAACGCAAGGATGCCGACATCACACTGGAATAAAAGACATGTAGAATGATTACTTATCTATTTACCAGTGCCCATGTCAACCTTTATCCAAATATGACCATGCAAAATACACATTTCTGACCCGCAATCAGGCTACTATAAAATTAATTAACCAATGAATTATGTGTTATATATTCCAATTGAAGTAAAATAAAAAGGTTTATGTTTTTTTAAGTGTGCAGGAGTAGGGGGTACATGGTTTCAGGTGAAATGTCCGAAGGGATACGTGGCTGTAAAAAGTTTGGGAACCACTGATCTAGGAGCCACATTCCAGATACGAGCAGTGACAGCTGCAGTACCTCGGGGGCGGCTTATGCCAAAACTGCACCTGAAGTTTCCTTTTGGATATGAATACAGAGGGAAAAAAAGGTGTAGCAGATGTTGATAAGGTCTGTGCAGCAATTACGTATCGGTGCAGCATGACCTAGCATCCCGCTGCACATACCGCACATTGCCAGCTTTTGTTGCCTCCGTGGCGTTAAATTAGCAAACGCTTTTTAATCATTTCGGATTAGCCTCGAGCGGAGTTTGTCGCCGAGGGAGTGTTCACGGCCTGATGTGTTTTTTTTTCAAAAGCTATTGGGGATTAGAAGGTAACCAGAATCATCCATCCGATGTACGCCCAACACTAAACACCAGTCTGAGAGCTTTAGCAAGTGGCCGCTGTGTTCCTCTTAATGTGAACAACATACAGTGAGCAAGCGAAGCCACACTGTGAGGCTACACTTGGAGAAAATTACTTGGCCACTGATTTACGGGACGAAAAAAAATCACTTATCAAATGCAGCTAACGGTGGATAGTTAGCGGTTCTAGGAAAAGAATCTGAAGCAGCCAAAGAGTGAAGGATTGTTTCATAAATCAACAAATAGAGGTTGTGGCCTTGCCTGCAACAATATCATCCATCCGTCACCATGAATCATCCAAAGTGACCCCTCGCTTTAAATACACTTGTTTAACCGTCTTCCACCGTCTGCTGAGCTGCAGTGTCTCTGCAGCGCTCCAAAAGCAGACCTTCAAGTCTCCAGTGAACGTCAGCATGATTGCATTCATGCTCTCGGAGTGAAATCTTCCACACTAATGAAGACGAGCAGAGGATTTCAGTCTGGCTCCGAGAACAAAGCAAAAAAGGAACCGCAGTCGGGTTCCCGGTGCGCACTTTTCATTTTTTTTTCCCCCCGGTGGCTGAAGGCCAAGAGGGCACATGATAAAAACAGCCAGTGACCCCCACTTAGAGCCCCCCCGCAAGGACGACCAGAGCTAAATGAGCTGACAATGTACATTTACTTTGTTTTGAACTTGGACACAATGGCGGGAAAACCACAAAAGCGAGACAGTACAGGCATGCTAGGAGGTGACATGTATTTCAAGAAAAAATAGACTGCAGCCCAGCTTTGTGACGCAAGTAAAAAAAAAAAAAGGGCTTGTCAGTATGAACTAATCTTTGCTCTTTTTTTCCATTTTTGCTGTTGTTGTTTTTTGCATTTTCCAAATATTTAACCTTTGTTCTTGTCAATTTCTTCTCGTAATTCTGACTTTATTAGTTTATTCTCGTAACATAACTTTGTCCGCAACCTCATTTTACAAAAAATGTGTTTATTTGTTGTTTTGTTTGTTTCTCATATTATGACTTGAAGTCTACTTTCTTTAATTAAGTTTCTATGCTACTGAAAGGACATTATTTTTTCACATAATATTACGAGTTTATTCTTGTTAGAATACAAACTTTTTCTGTTAATATTTTGACTTTATTCTTGTAAAATTTTGTTTTTGTTGTTTTTTGGGGGGGTTTTATGCATTTTGTAAATATTTCAACTTTATTCTAGTATTTTTTTTTTAATTATGACTTTATTCCAATAATATTTTGACTTATTCTCACAATAGAACTTTTTTCCTAAACTAATTATCCAAAAATGACAACTTTATTCACTGTTTCGTTTGTTTGTCATAATGTTATGCCTTGAAAAAAATGCCTTCTTTAATATTTCAAACTTTACGCGACTGAAATGATAGAGGTTTTTACGTTATTTGCGTAAAATTACAACTTTTTCGGATTAAAACTTTTTTCTCATAATATTTTGACATTATTATTGTAAAAATTTAAATTAAAATTGAAATTAACATTGGCTATATAGTGGGGAAATGATCTGATTTGGTCATTTAACCGCTGACAAGGTTGATTGTGCTCCCAACTCCCTTGACATCATGAACCAGCTCTTTTCTGTTGTCATTCTCTACCTTTCTCACAGTCATCCTTGAAATCTTGCATAGCGCTCCAGTCCAGTCCAGTCTTGTGCGGGTCTGCAGTCTTGTCCCTGACATCCTTTGACAGGTTTTGGTTTTGCCCATTGCGGTGGAGATGTTTGAATGCAAGAAACTGTGAAATACTTTCTCAAACGGACAGCATTAATGTTTTTTTTCTAGGGCTGTCAAATGATTACAACTTTTAATGATATTAATCGAAGTTTTAAAATTAATTAATCATGATTAATCACCATTTGCCAATATGTGTGAAATATGCCCACTTTTGCTGTATTTTATGAAGAGAAAGGTAAAAAACAAGACACAATTATATATATATAAATATATATAATATTAATGACGCTAAAATTGTTTATGTAATTAATCAAATAAATTATTTACCTCTGTTAACGTGCTATTTTTGATAACTTTTTTTTACATTCTGTCTCTCTCTGTGACCACAAAAATTCTGGACTGTTCATATCTTTGTAAGCAGGTGAACTTTCAAAATCAGCGGTGGATCAAATACTTATTTCCCCCACTGTGGCACATTTTCAGAAAGTTTCACGATTATTCTCATTTTGTATGTAATGTCAATGCAAGGCTCTGCTCTCAGTCGAGCAGTCCTGTCTTATAGAGGATCTTTGACGAGCATAAACATAGTATTTATGACTCGGGGTGTAACAATTCCTCGAATAATTTGAGTACCTTGATTACAAAAAATAACCTGCCTCGAGGAATCGCTTACGTCACCAACACGCTTACATCATGCACACAGAGGAGCATGAAGGAAGGGGACAGCGGGGGAAGATTAAAGAGGCGAGAGAATGCGACAACGCAACGAACGAGAAGAAAAACAAAATGTAAAAAACTGACAGAAAATGTGGCTAAACAGCACGTTGAACACCGTGACGTGTATCCGTCGTAAAGTGGCACTTTCATACCATAACAGCACATCTTATGTATGTTTTGTTGCATCATCTCCTCTCGAATGGAGCGGCAGATCTGACACAACACAGCTGACACAAACCACAATGTTGACGAAACGTTCTGCACCCAAAAGGCAGAGGAAGATGCTAACCCTCGCACAAAAAGTTGGACCATTACGGAATACTGTAAATGAATCTTCGGTTGGAGGAGGAGGACGAGGATACGGCAACAATATGTTTTAACAAGGAGACAAAAAAAAAGGCTTCAGCGCAGCGACACCATGATGAAGAGGCATGGTCAGAGGAGTGAAATACACATTTCTTGTGTCCAACGTTGTAGGTTGAGCATTAAAATTCATACAAAAGTTTGAACTTAAGAGTGTTTAAACAAAAGAGAAATGTGAGAATGTTAATGCCTGTCTGAGAAAAGTGTATTCAGTGTGTATGGTGAGGGCTTTTACAGCCTTAAAACATACAGGATATAATGATTGTAAAAAATAAAGTTGGCTACTTCACGGATTTCACTTATTGCGGGCTATTTTGGGAACCTATCCCCCACTATAAATGAGAGAACGCTGTAAAGTAATTATTATTTCTGCCTTTTTCCAGTAAATGGTTACAGTCTGGGAAGGATAAATTCACCTACAAAGGCACCATCATGTAGTCCATCACACCCAAGAAAATACCGTCTGTTCCTGTGCACAACGTGAATTTAAGAAATAAAACGCTTGATTATCTAAAAAAATGAAAGAAATAGGTTATTCATTATTTCGGGAAATTTTCTCTTGTGTATTTATAGTTGCTCTTTAACCAAGCAAAAATATGTTTTTTTTCCGATTAACTGATTCATCGAAACAATTTTCCGTAGAATACTTGATGACAAAAATATCGAAGATCCGCAGTCCTATTTACGACTATATTAGCTATTCTGTGAAGTAACAGTTTGAAGGTATGGAGTGAATTCACGGCCCTTAGCTTTGTGAAGAACAGTTCCGTTGAATAGCTTTGTCTTGAGGGTCATTTTTCATTTTTTCCAACGACCACGGCGGGGAGGTGGTATAACGTGGCGCTCGGATGAAAACAGCCTTCATGTGGTTCAATCCGAGCTGTGATCAATTCCGAGCTGACATCTTAGCGCCACGAGCGGCCTTCTGTCACGGGCCGCCTCATGGCACTCGATACTCCCCGAGCTGAAGACCCCCAGACCTCGGTACGGTGGGCTTAGCGGGCCCGACGGGGGGTCCAACTCTTTCATGCACGGTGGCAAACAGCCGGCAGCAGACGTTTAAAAAAGGGAGGAGGGGAGCCATCTTGGATGGTGTCCAGAAACTCGCAAGCCGTAATGACAACCAGATTTTGAAATTTAAGATGAAAACAAAATAAGTGGGGGAAGCTTGTAAGATTTATGAGGTCTTAAGAAGGTGAGAGTGTGTTTGTGCATGTGTGTGGGTGTGTGTATGCATGAGGTTTACTACGTGCTACATTGTCGCCAGGGGGCCTTTAAGGACAACACGAGGCACGTTCGCTGTCACGTTCACACTGCAACAGTCACGCTGCTTTTATTTCAACATTATTTACTCGCAGTCTTAAAAAGATATGACTGCCGTGCACATGCCACACATGCACGGTCGACTGCAGGTCAGCCTGTTAGCAAGTCTGAGGCACAGTGGACCATTCATTAGGTACGCCTTCACAGCTGAATGACATCCATTACAAGAGCTGGAGCAAGAATTCTCCACGTTTTGCTTACCCTATGTCCTGTAGGTGCATGGTGGTAGACTATGTACTCCACCATTGAGCGTTCCCTCGTTTATCGCTGGGGATAGGTTCCCAAAATAGCCTGTGAAATCCGCATAGTAGCCATTTTTTACAATGTTTTAAGGCTGTAAAAGCCCTCACCATACACTTTATACACTTTTCTCAGACAGGCATTAACATTTTCTCACTTTTCTCTCTTGTTTAAACACTCTAAGTTCAAACCTTCATTTCAATTTTAATGCTCAACCTACGATGTTGGACACAAGAAATTAAGTGATTCACACGTATTTCACTCTTCTCCTCTTCTTCTATCCTTGTTAAAACATATTACTGCTGTTGTCATATTTTCCTCCTCTTCCTCCTCCTCCTTCAACCGAAGATTCCTTAATTCTGTGATAGCGCCCTGCAGCCACGTAACGTCTACCTTCATTCAGCATGTCCACAAGGTGGTTAGCATCTTCCTCTTCCTTTTGGGTGCAGAACATTCCATCAGCATTGTGTCTCTGCAAGCTGTTTGCTAGGGATCAGACAACAGGAAACACGGCATTTCGGCACGAAGGAGATTGATTGACAATGGTCTACAGCCAATCAGGACGCAGAACACAATGCGTGTTCATACATTGTAAACAAAACAAACAACTGAGTCCGCGGAAGGTGAACCACGATGGAGCAAGGGAACACTGTACTACCATGTACTTGTACTGTACTTGCCATTTTACTCAATTTTTTATTACTAAAAATGTTTATTTATGTTAATTTATTCATGCATGTTAAAAAAATTACTGACACATTAAATATTAGATTAAAAATAAATGTATTGTTTTAAAAGTACTTAAAACTGTCTAAATCCGGAGTTATCATACTTCTTTAATTATTTAAAAATGCATGTTTTATTCATGATGATTAACAATTACTGATATATTAAATATTGGATTTTTTTTTCAACTATTATTTTAAATAAATGCATTTTTTAAAGTATTTAAAACTGTCTAAATCAGGAGTTATTTATCATGCTTATTTATACATTTATTTATATCCATGGTGATTAGTAATTACTGTTCTTTAAGAGTGGTAAAATAAATCAAAGCTCAATTAAAAATTAATACGTTAATTCATTTTAATTTCGTTTTTATCCACACAGTATTCAGAATCATTGCAGCCAAAGAAAATACTGCCACCTATCGCTCAAACAAAACGGTTAAACGTGTTTTGAATTAGCGTAGGGCATCACAATCATCACAACTGAGGCAATATGGAGTGCAATTGATCGTTACCAAGGAAATGTAGCCCAAAATGTTACGTTCAATCTTCAAGGAAAGGAAACGGCGTAACGTCATCAAGATTGAAGAAAGAGACAGAAATTTTGTGTTGAAATGTCAAGTACTCCAAATAACACTGTTACCCCTGTTCTCTGCACAAAAACCCTCAGTTACTACGAAAACCAGTAAAACAAAAAACAAAACAGTTCATCCTGACGCTTTGATAGTGTCCAGACAAAGAAAGGGAAGGGGAACACATAGTTTATATAATCAAATCAATATGTGTAATAAAAATGGTCTAGTGTTTGTGTGTGGTTTTACTGACAGCGGCCTGGAGACAACCAAACCCTAAAACCCAACTACTAACCGACCGTTGACATGCTGCAAATGAAACGTTTTGGCCAAAAATATCACGTCAAAAAATTGCGGCAGGTCTTCAGGGGCTCCAGCCTCAAGAAGGTGTTGATTTCTCCGGTAAAAACGGTCCTACAGGGAGCGATTACAACGGTCGCAGTCCCGTTAAAAGGTATTTGCAGCCCTCCAAAAAGCCAGCAAGCAGGGGGAATCTTCAGGGGACCATGAATATTCACAGGGAAGCTAATGAGGGCTTGGGTTAGTTTAAGACCCGACGAGGAGGCCAAATGCGTCCTGGGAGACGTTTTTAGCATCTCATCACTTTCAGGAGATATTAGTATTTCGGGAGAAGTACTCACCTGTCGACGAGAAAGGGTTGGATGATCCACAGCGGCATAGAAAGGGAGAGAGAAAAGACAAATGAGTTAAAAAGTCAAAACTTCTTTCCAATGACCTTTAGACAAAATCAGAAACGCATCACTTGATCGTGTTTGCGCATTAATAGCAACGGCACGCCAACACGGGGGCACGCCACTCAGAATAATAATCATCTTGAAAAAAGGAGCCGCTGTGTTAAATACCAGTTTAAAGCCGCCGCAGCTCGACGCCGCCGCATTGTTTGCTTTTTTAATTTCAGTCGGCTTAAAGGATTAGCGCTGTCTCAGGTTACATCACAACCTTTCGCCAGAGAGATAGCGCTATAATCGTGGCCAGATAGGGCGGATTCATTTGCATGGTCGCGTATTATGAAAAAGGTCGAGCTGCTAAATGAACACAGAAGAAAGGGTCCTTGCAACTCTAATTCGTAGGGCTGTAGCCATACGCCATCGGGATAATGTGTGACTATCTTCGTAGTCGACAAAGCTGACGCTTTTTGTTTCGATGAATCGAGTCCAGGGGAGTCCAGACTTTCTCCAGCGAGGCTTACATAGCGAAAAATGAAAGGATGCAAGGGCCACTTTGATATTTCATAGAGCAACATGTACTGTAAAAATGCTAAGAAGTTATACAGTATACAGCATGTATACATGAATGTACATCTCAAGAAAAACTGCATCTCAGCTTCATGATAGAGCTGAACCTCGTTCCGTTTTTGACCATTTTTGCCATTGTTTTTTTTTTTTTCCCAAAAATAGTTGAATTTCTAAGATAAATTGTAGTAAAATAGTTTTCTCATATTATTACAACTTGTGTCCCGATCCACATTTTTGGCTTTTTCATGGTTTTTCCGATCCGATCCCGTACCGATCCTTTTTTTTTTTTTTAATAATAAGCTTTTCTTACAAACATGAATTTGTGGAATTGAATATGGTGATAAAAATAGCTCTTCAAAGCATTCAAAATAATGCAACCAAAGTATTTTTGAATTTACTTCTTTATTACACAACATGACCAACAATATTGTTTGGCTTTTGGAACAAACCTCTGTGAGCCAGGTCCCTAATCCAATAAAAGATCCAATAAAAGTCCATCCAATAAAAGATAAAATGGGCGTGCAAAATACTTTTAGGGTAGGACTAACCATTTGACATGGTTATAAATCAATTTGTTTTGTGATTTATAATATATTACTTTAAAAAAAAAATAAACTCGTTTCAATGCAATAGTAATTTATTGACGGTCCCTAGTATAAACAACCAGCGGTTAGAGCAGCACTTCCCGTGTGAGCTCCCCGCACAATGACATAGCAGCAATGCTCCCCTTTATTGTTTCAAGTGTCTGAGCATACATACAAGGGACTTGAGCATTTTGGATCACCCTGAGCGCCATCAGACATGCAAAACTTGTAGTATCACACCCGTCCAAAACCTCAGAACTTGAGGTAGTCAAATCTCCATTCTGTGCTGTTTTGTATATGAGCGGGTTCAAAAAAACGGCAAGGCAAATTTCACAATGCAACTTTCTCATTCAATTCATGATCTGAATCTTGTAGGAAGCCCCTAGTTTATCATTTCATTTTCCATTTTTTTTCTTGTTTACCATTTATTTTGTTAATTACGTATACTTTGATTTCATTTTCTGTTTTGCAAGTGATGCCATTTGCCATTTGGTGTATGTTTACTTGTGTCTAAATAAAAAAAAAATTAAATAAAAGCATGTCAACCGAAAAAAGCAACCATCTTCAGGTCTCTTCGGTAACACTCCGCTGCCCCATTAACTACACGCTAACCTGGAACATGTACTACATAATGGGCTGTTAATGCATTGATTGGCTGCGAAAGTAAAAAATAAATCTAATCATTGGCTGGATGGTGTTTGTCATTGTGTTATACTGTATGTTGTTACCGCTTGTTGTCACCTGTCACTCACGGAGTTGCGTTGCAAAATGGTACAGAATAAATTATTATCTGTTTATTTTATTTACAGATCATGCTGGTTTTTATTTCGTGCCCTGCATAAATTTGCGGTGCGCTGAGAACACTGGAGCAGCGCCCGGCACATTGAGGAGGAGCCGAATACCCAACGTCCAACATGAAACAAACTTCACCACGTTGTACGGCAACCGGCAACTCATGGCGGAAGTCGATATTATCCGATCTTCAAAATGCAGCGGATCGGCAGCCGATACCGATCCTGATGATCGGATCGGGACATCCCTGCTTTATTCCCATAATGTTTTACACTTTGGACACCAAGCTTTGGACGGTTCAAATCAATATTAAGGTTTGGGTCGCACAAAAGAAGCAAAAATGTCCATCGCTGTTTTCCAGAGTCAAAGCTGATGTGCGTGAATATCTTGTTTTGCTAAAAACAGAAAGATAGCTTTGAAAGATAACAGATAGCTCTGCTTTCATCGCTGACTCAGGAAATTAAAAAATGTTCACATTTGAGAGGCTGAAATCAGAGGACATTCACACATTATTAGATCGAAACACGATGAATCAAATACCAAAATAGTTGTTTTATTGGACAATTGATGAATCATTGTTTCATCGATTAATTGTTGCAGCTCTACACGTGTGTGAACTTGGTGCCGATTGCAGATACTCGTACCCTTGCTATCGTAACATTTCACGCTAATTCACAATCTGGTATTACAGAAGTATGTATTTAAATTCTATTAAGCGATGACGTACAACGATCAAAAGTCCTTTTATGTACTTTTATCACTTGATTGCACTGCACTTGCAGCACATTAGCAAAACAATTTGGGCTATGCAACTTTTTCTACTAAGTCTTCCTGGCCCACACGTTCCTTAATGGCTCTCGAGCTCTTTTGCCTGATAAAAGCAAGCGTAAAAAAAAAAGGGGGAACGCGGAGGTCAAATTATTAATCTACCTTTTTTACACTCCCACAGCGGTAATCACCTCAAGCTTCTTGAGTGCTCGGGAAAAGGAGGTCAGGCGAAGGGCGGCTGAGGAGTGCTGCGGGGGAAAGTAGCTTTGGAGCGGGCGCAAAAAAAGCGGGATGGCGCTAGCTCCATAAATAGCGTGCAGACACGGCGTAAGTCGCAAACAAAGTCAAGAGCAAAGAGAAAGACCACACAGTAAAACAAAGGAGGACATCTGGCAGACATTGGATGGCATGGATCAGTTGAAGGCCACTTAATGGGCACAAGTGACTTTTTGAATGAGGTTCGAACGCGGAGGTCTCAAAACTTTTTCCAGCGAAATTGAAGAATGCAAGGGCCATTGTGATATTTTGCAGAGCAACACATGAAGATGTGCTAAGATGTTATATACTATTTCAAGAAAAAAAACTGCATCTCAGCTTTGTCATGTATGTGAAAAAGACTATTATTTGGATCAACTTCGGTCTTTTTTTCCAAAACATTTGAGCTTTATTTTCGGAATGTTATGACTTTATTTCCATAATTAGAACTTTTTCCCCAACCTATTTTTCTTTATTTTGTTTTGTTTGGTTCTTATGTTACAACATTTTTTTCTATGCTACTAAAGTGACATTATTTCTCTAAAATTGCAACTTTTTTTCCATTTCTGCTGTTTAAAAAAAAAAAAATCAAGTCAATTCAAGTTAAATTTGAGTCAACGTTGTTCTTGTCAATTTTTTTCTCGTAATTATGACTTTATTCTCCTAATATTTAGACTCTATTTCAACTACAACTTTATTTTATTTTGTTTTTTTCTCATAATATTACGAGTAGGGATGGCCGATAATATCAGCCCACCAATATCGGCCCGATATTGGCATAGAAATGTAATATTGGTTGATATCGGTATAGTTTTTTTCCCTATAATGAAAACCGATAAAAAAACTGCTGTATGCATATATATATATATATATATATATATATATTTATATATATTTATATATGTATATATATATAGGCCTATGGGCTCCCGTACTTGCCTTCATCGAGGCATCCAGTGGCGCCAGTACGTGGAAATACTGTGTTACACCTCGCAGTCGGAAGTGGGCTTGATATGTTGAAACCATGGGCGTGGGTGTGCCGCAGATAGCACCGGCGTTAGCTAACTCGTTAGCTTGTAGCGGCGCCGGCACCATCTCTTCACCTCCGTTGCCTGTCGACATTTTTACCCACGTCGAGGGTCACCAAATGTGGAGATGCGATTTACAACCAGACAGGAGTCGAGGCAGGTGGCACCAATCAGTTTACTCGCCACGCAAATCAACAACAAGTACCAATTCTTTAGCAATAGCTAAGTGGCTACAGCAACCTCATGACCCGGAAACGGAAGTACACTTGGTGGATAGCGTGATATCGGTATATCGGTTTTGGTTGAAATTAAGAGTTGGACGATATCGGTTATCGGCAAAAAAGGCCATATCAGACATCCTTAATTGCGACTTTAAAACATCACAACTTTAATATTTCAACTTTATGCTACTAAAATGACAGTAATTTTCCTCGTATTACATATTTATTCTAAAAAAAATTGCTTCTTTTTTTCTTGTTAGAATTATTTTTTTTGTCGTTTTTTTCTCGTAAATTTAAATTCTCGTAAATTACAACTTTTTCTTGTTTGATGACAACATTTTTCTCTTAATATTTTGACTTTATTTTTGTAAAATTACTACTGATTTTTCCATTTTTGCTGTTAATTTTATTTTTTAGTTGATCTTTTTTGTGTTATTTTTTTGTTGAATGTTCCCACTTTGGGCACCCCTGTTCTTTCTTTAATATGTGTCCTGAGCCCCTTGATGTTACATCGTATGTGATATTTATTACGATGAAAGCAGTCCACCTCACTTGGGGTCTGATTTGGGTGCAAACAGTCAATTCACCACCGTTCAGTTACCAAAGAGATGTCAGAGTATCGTATTGACAGGACAGATATCAGCAAAAAACAGCTGAAAGTGATGTAGTAGGTCTACTGTATCCACTTTTCTGAAGAAAGACTTTTCTGAAGATTGAAACGATGTTCCCAACATCACCAAAGTTGACATTTCAAAGTATCTGCTCGCCCAAACTTCCTTCTACACTTGCAAGGAGTTCACGAACTACAAAAGTATGGAGACACATCTTTTCCTCACATCTGGTTGGGTGCGTATATTCGGCGTTGCGGCCATGAATGTTGGCCTTATGGGTAAGCACCATATTTGCTGCACGGCGTGAGATCTTTATTGGTTATGTTTTTTTGTTGAGAGCCAATTTTTTCAACAATATTTTAACTTTCGTTTTAGTATACGCTTTGCTCAGAGTATTTGAAAGCACATTTCAGGGTTTTAGGAACAGAAGTCAACAAAATGTATTAATTATCGAGATGGAATAAATCATTGAAGATCCAGCAGACTAAAAAAGGAAATCTAAACCTTAAAGCTGAAGGATTACTCATTTGTGTGCTGGCATGCATGACAGGTGGATTTAAACAAATGTAAACAGAGACCAAGGGGGCCTCTCTTCTGTTGTTATCATGTTTGTTATTTTTATGTTTGAGAGCAGAAAAAGGCTCATTTTCAACAAAACCCTCAGTGACAATATTGGAGTACTTTGGACAAACGTGGATGACTGCCGAACAAAGTCCGAAAACATGCAATTGATTTGCTTTGTTACTTCTGCGCACAGAACATCTTATGACCTTTTATGTAGTCTTTGATAAACTCATTCTGCTGCTCACTACGTGGTGGATCTACCGTCTGCAGCCATCTTCATTGTATCTGGCTTGGTCAAGCTCTGGAGAAAAAGGGATTACCGGCGAACTAAGCTCCAGATATTTTTTTGTATGTCTTCCATGGTTTTTAATTAATCAGGGCAAGCTTATTGCAGGGGAGTTATCTAGGTCCCATGTCAATTTGCAGCTCACTAAGGCAGGTCCAAACAGAGACAAGATGACCTATGATCAAAGCAAAACTAATCATAAACAAAAGCTGCGAGCAGCGTTGAATGAGTCCCCACATGACTCGGGGTTCATAGAAGTAAGTCAACATGTTTTGTCATTTCCTGTTGCCACTGGATGGCACTGTGACGAATTCAGGAGGCGACCTATGCATTGCTTCAGGGTGATATCGTCATCACACGCACCAATTACTATATGATCAAGACCTGACCTCGTGGAGCCGAGTTAGTAACGTTTCCATTTTTGTGGCAAATTGCCAGACTGACCATCAAAGTTTGTCGCCATGCCCCAAGCACATCCTCCGGCGTATGCTGAAATGCCTCGCAACTTGTCATCGTCCATCCAGCTAGTATCTGTGATTTTGATTGAAGGATTGGAGGAAGTTGTGAAAATACAACCTCTGATATTGGCTCTAAATGGCAGACTTCCCGTTTCAACGTGGGTTTGTGAGACTTTTTGTGCTTCCGCTCATGAGACAGACGTCTCCACCAAATTTGGTGACAGTCGGTGAAACTGGTGGCGGGGGTTAATTTGTTAAAAAACATAAAAGGGGTGCTACTCAGTTAGTTTGGAGGGTTTGTGTTTATGACGCTTAAAATACATTTTTCTATCTACTTGCATACTTTGGTCAGTTTTCATACATGTTAAGGCGAGGAAACGCACAGAATAATGACAATAAACAGAGGCCTTCCCTAATAAAATCTGCAAAGGACAGGCAGTAAAAAAGAACTTTCTATGCAACCATCCATTCCGCAAAGACACGAATCAACAATTCTACAGCAAACCTTCTGAAGCAACCAGGTGAGCAAAACAGACCAATTTTACAAACCGAGTAAGAGTTTCGGACGAGAGAAATCAAACATTCTGCGTAAGAGCACCTTTTCGGAAAAAACACCAACGAAAGTGTTTGAAAGTGACTCAAGCGAAGAGGTCTCCCTCGCTTCCTACTTTCCTCCAAAGCAAAGATAAACACGTTGTCCATCAATGCCACTTTAACATACCCCCAACCTCCACCCGAAACATATCCCCGCGGGTGCGACACAGGAAATAGTTGTGATTCTCATCAGTGACCTGTCAGGAGAGAGTGAGCGATGCCTCACAAAACTCCCCACCTCACACCTAAAATTTAATAACATTTCCTGTCACATTTGACGACACGTCGCAGCAAAAAAGGTGAGTCTGATAGATGGCTCTGATAAACAATCTCATCTAGCGCTGACAACCGTGAACGTCCATTTGACAACTTGCCAATTTTCGTTGACGGTTTAAGCCGAAGTTGCACTTCGAGTTAAATCAGACATGTTAAGGACAGTTAATCCATGAGTTGATTCATCCATTGTTGATTCATCATAATGCACCTTCGGACAAGCACCCTATCCGTCTCTGACAAAAAGTTCTGATGCTTTGTTGTAAAAGTTTGATCACCTTCTGTTGAGCGTGGATATATACTGTAATCCTCCATCTTGGTAGTCAAATGTATTCATTCATTCATTCAGCAGCGCATTTGACTTGATGCTGAAAATAAACGCTGGCTTTTCCTCTCTATGGAAGGACCGCACTGCCAAGCACATTCCAGCTCCCACCTGCCCCTGCACCTTCAGGATGAGACGGTTATGTCCTTGACTTTGGGTCTTTACTATTACCATCTTCTCTTGGCCTCGGGGCATTTTACTAATTTCCGCCTTGTTCCTACGTCTTGCAGACTTGCTTGAGGTTGGTGACGAGTAGGCAGAGCCAGGAGGCGCACCTGTAGTTAATTAACATCCCGGCCTTCTTAAGCCTGTCTTTTGTTCTCTTCGTTGTGGGCTCATTTTCGTTGTAGGCCACATGCCTCGTAGCAAAGACCTCCAAACTCTGTGCCTAGTCTATTATTTCTTTCTATAGTTCATATTAGTGTTTCCTCATGGATTATTTTGTTTTGTCTCCTGGCGTCTTTTCCTCTGCCACCTTTGTCGTGAGTACACGGTAGAATTTGTTGGTTCCTTTTTGTGTGTACAACATCAGGCCTTTCGCCTCGCTTTTATTTGCGATCAGCCTTTTTGTCACCTGTTTTTTTCAAGCCGTGGGCTTCGCCTTTCATTATTCCCTCTTTTTGCCCTGCATTTGGAGAAACAAAAAGACTCATTTGCTCGCATCCACCTCGCCTTTTTGGGTTCCCACACTCTGACATAACAGAGGCGAGTACGGCAGTGCCTCCGTGTTTGACATTTCTCTTTTTTTAGCGACATTACACAGGCTGTACTGGAGCAAGTCATGGTTAGCGCCCGATGAAATCAGTTTTTATTTTTTCCCAAATTTTATTTTTTTCTAAATTCAGTTTTTTTCGTTGCTTTTTTGGTTAGAGAATAAAATGTCCCTTAACTAGGGCCCTATGAAATCAGTTTTATTTTTCACCGAATTCGGTTTTATTTTTTCCTAAATTGTTTTTTTTTTGTTTTGATTTTTTTTCATTCAGTGTTTTTTTTACTTTCTACACTTATTTTATCATCAAAGATTGTGTGTTTTTTGTGTCAGTGAATAAAATGACTGTTAAATGAATGCAAAAATCCTTTTATTGATGCAATACATCATTTGACAGTTTTGCACAGTATTATTATATACTTTACATTGCGACTGAATCCTCACCCAATGTTTACTTCCATGCTTGTGGTCAAAGAAGATGTAGTTGCAGATGCAATTGCAATTGTTTTATTAATGTAAGCTATTTTTTAAGACATTATTATTTATTTTATTATCACTTGATAGTGATAATAAAAGAGCAGTAATAAAAGATAAGAGCAATAATAAAAGAGCAGTATCTCCACTGCTCTTATTTTGAAGGCTGGAAGTGTGGTGTGTGGTAAAAATGTATTTTGACTGTTGCTAAGTGAGATAGCTACCTGGGTGCCTCTTGCAGTCATGGCTGTCGTCCTGAAACACTCGGTTACATAACGTAAAACACAACTCATATAGCCTGAGTGTCACGCACACAGCCACACTAGCATGCCTCGCTACACTAAGCTAACCCAGCCAGCTTACAATAGCCATTGCTGTGCGCTCATATTCAGTGTTTTTGCCAACTTAGCCGGTGTTCGGGTTTGCCGCTATGAATGAGGGTCCGCTGGGGAATTATTTCCCCTCACAAACGTTCCTTCTCCTCTCGATTGCAGCATCTCATTCACAATAGCGTATGTCAATTTCTGCGAGATTATCAATAGATTGCATTTTTATTAGCCGATTCTGCAATTCCGTCCGCGATTCTGTTAACGTGTAAATTATAGGGCCCTAATGAACAAAATGCAAAAATCCATACATTTATTGATGCAATACATCATTGGCCAATTTTGGATGTAGCCTGGCTAACTTTTCGAATGGGATGTCAGCCTCTGCTACACTGCTCCAAAATCTTGATATAGTCACAGATAGTAGTCACGCTAGCACGCTCTGCTAACCCAGCTAGCCTCCATTCATGCTCTGTAAGCGGAGATTTTCTGCCAACTTATGCCGGTGTTTCAGTTCACCATTTCGACATGTTTACTTCGGGACAGGGCGGGTTAGTGTTTGTGTTGAGGTTCCGTCACAAATGAGAGGTCCGGTGAGGAAATACTTCCCTCCTTCTCCTCACGATGACAGCATTCCATTCACATTATGTCAATTTCCACGAGAATTTGCCTAAATTACGTTTTTATTGGCCATCTCCGCAATGCCATCTGCGATTCCGTTAAGGCAGAAATCATAGGGCTCTACATGGTGTATAATAAATGTTTCTGCAACATTATATTATTGGCACCATTCTGACAAACAGAAACTGGCAGGCGCCATGATCAAACAGACGGTAGGCCGGGCTTGCGCACTAAGCCGAAAAGAGATGCTCGTGGCAGCCTCATCTTAGGTTTCTGCCTTGTATTTGATCAGAAAATGTGCAAAATCTGTGATTTTGACTCAAAAAATGAATGGAATCCTACAGAAAATACATTTATAATACAGTTCTTCCTCACCAGCCTCCCCTGACCGCACATTACTGTTCTAATCACATGTATTTTATGGTTGCTTTGTCTGTTGTGTCTGGGAAAACTTTTTTTTTCAGTGCTCTTCAATCTTAAAACTTCTGCTACTGGTCATCTAAACTACTTCATATCATGGTCTATAAAAGTGTTTTACTCCAACCGAGCGAAACAAATCACCTCCATGAATGCGTCCTGGGTAGTGGGGCTGTGTGTGTTTAGGTAGATTTTTACAAGCCATCAAAGCACGTATTGACAAAAAGATTGGCCACCATAATCCGTCTATCTATCTATGCCGCCACCAGCCTCCATATCGCCATCCATCTGCTATGCAGTAGCGCCGGGGTCCCTCGGTTTTATCAGGTGGAAAGTTCTATCTGCCACCTTCCTTAGACTTAATCGGAACATTTCTTTCTTCCCGGCCAGCTGGCAGGTAAACAAGACAGCCAGTCCACCGTTAAAAGCTTTGAATGCAGCCTTCTAGAACTCTGAGCCAAAACTCTGCCGGTTTGCATGCTGGGAATGTTTGAAAGTTGGGGAGATCAAGCCAGACATAAATTAGGCGTCTAGTGTGCATATTGAAAGTAAAACTGGCTTAAACGTTGGAGTTTGTTAAAGTCCAATACCACAAGTTCTGCCCTTCATTGAGAAAGTCATTTTTCGAAAGCCTCAAAAGGAGTGATTTCCACACTTTTTCCACCAAGGACCAGACAAACAAAGGATGGGAGGGCCGACTTTGACACTCTTCCTATAGTGTGTTTATAAAACATGCTAAAACCAATCCAATCCTTCAAGATATGCTAAGCAGTTCCATATGGGGCTTCAACTAACAATTATTTTTAATCTGAAACTGTTAATTGAGTAATCGGTTAGGCCCTAGATGTACCAAATCAATATGAAGAAAACACAAACTGTTAGTGGTTTGGTCCACATAATATCAGAAAAAAAGACAAAAATAGTGATCACTGTTTTCCATAGTCAAAGCTGATGTGTGTGGATATCTTGTTTTGCCTAAAACACAAAGATAACAGGTCTACTGTCATGGATGACTAAAGAAATGTAAAAAATATTCACATTTGAGAGGCTGAAATCAAAGCATAATTACAATTTTAAATCCAAAAAACTATAACGAACTAACTTCTAACTAAATTCTAATTGCTAATTGTACAATCAAATACAGAGAAATGTCAAAAACGGAGGCACTGCCGTATTCGCCTCTGTTATGTCAGAGTGTGGGAACCCAAACCGAAATAGTTGTCGATTAATTTGACAGTGGATTAATCATCAATTCATCAATACATGTTTACAGCTCCAGTTGACTTCATACAAAAGTGGAGAAATATTTTGTCACTCAAATAAATATTCATTATTTTGGGCATCATTAACAAATATTCCCTGATGATTTTTGACAGTTTTGAAAAAAAAAACAACTGTAGACATTAGATTTCACTTTTAAATTCATCTCACGTAAAATTCAAGCTTATAAAAAAATTGTTCTGACAATCCAGATACCATTTTTTAAAATGTATTATTAGGTTTTCTGTCTGTAAATATAATAGAAAATAACACAATAGATGCTAGTACAGGCGACCCTCACCATTTTGCGGCTTCACTCTATCACGGTTTTTCAAACTATATTAATAAATCATCGCTGTTTCGAGGTTGGATACAATCTATTATTTGTGAAAAAAGAATGGCCATATTTCAGCAAATTTTACATATTTTTACATACAACTATACACTGCTCAAAAAATAAAGAGAACACTAAAATAACACATCCTAGATCTGAGTGAATGAAATATTCTTATTACATACTTTGTTCTTTACATGGTTTACAACAAAATCACACAGCAATGATCAATGGAAATCAAATCTATTATTATTATTATTATTATTATTATTATTATTATTATTATGAGTAGTAGTAGTAGTGTTATTGGGGGTGTCTTGCTCACAACAGCATGTGAAATTGATTGTCAATGTGTGTTGCTTCCTAAGTGGGCACTTCGATATCACAGAAGTGTGATTAACAATGTGATTGATTAAGTGTCCCCTTAATTTGACATTGATGACACAATAGCCACTGCAGGAAGTACTATACAGAAACTTGAAGCGAAAAAGGAACGACAACAGGGAGCTCTCCCAATGCTGACGTGTGATTCTATATAATGTCTTATGTGTTTTATTTGCTCTTATTATGTGTATTATATTGGGAAATATGAGTATAAAGGTGACTATAGAGGTGCTACTTCCTGTATAGAAGGCTCTAATAATGGTAATAACTGTATTTAGAAGGCTATAAACAGGTTTTCTATGCTCGAACTACTATACTACTACTACTATAATATTCCATTTATGAATAAGGAATCCTACTTCACGGAAATTCACAGTTGGGGCTGGAACCGATGAAACTTCACAAACCAGGGATGACTGTAGTAGTAAGTTGGATTTTTTTTGTCATTTTATTTCAGTCATTAAAGGCAGTTATGACCCTAGATGTCGCCTTAAAGTCGTTTAATTTGCTATCTTATTTCAGTTATATTGGAATATCTGAATCAAGGCTAATACCTTTTTCTCATAACCTTTTGATTTTTTTGTCCGATTCAGTGTGTCCATAATCATCCTTTGTGACGTTATGATGCAAACTGTGTTTCATGCGTTTTTTTTTTTGTTTTTTTTTTAATGTCCTGAGCCATTAAAAAAAAAACTTTGGACACCGCAACTCTAGAAGGTTTAAGAGCTTAAAGCATATTTTCCCGCCATGACATCAGCACTTTCCTTTCAATTTGCACTTCGTTGCACGACCTAGTAATTACCGGCATCTCTCATCGCACTCCTACAGGAGCTAGCTACAGTAGGAAAGTGTCCTAATGTGAGATCATGTCCTTTTTTTCCCCCCAATTGCTCACAGATGTTGCTCGTCTCAGATCCAAAATTGTGTAAATACCAAAAACGGGGCCTCACTGGAAGCAGACCAGTAAATCTAAAACATACTACTGGATAGTCAGACTCCCCCGAGTCCTGGAGTGGGCCAAAGAAAACACAAAGTAGTTAAAAATGTGCAATACGCTATCACAGTTGGGAGTTGGGAAGCGTGACGACGTACAGTACGGCAGCGCGGCCAAATTACCGAGCACTCGCAATGAAACACTCAGCCCAGTGTTGGGTTCCAGTTTGTTCCGTGACATCTGCCCCGTAGCAGAAGCTAAAAGTAGCAGAGAGTTCTCCTCAAAGATGAGCCTCGACATCCCTAAATAAAAAGGCATGATAAACACTAAGCTTGAGGTCCAGACTCACTAAAGATCAGCGAAGAAGAAGAAGAATGGAAGAAGAATGGAACGCAATTACCGAAGACTCAAAAACGACATGACAGTGAGCTGACAGTAGTGTACAATTACACCACCACGACATCCAAAAACACTTCGTTTTAAAAAAGTAAGCAAAGCAATTGTAAAATGCATGCCAGGCCAGGAGCTGGGGACGTCCCTTTGGAAAGAAATGTTTTTGCGCTACTCGCTTAACATGTACAAACAGGGTTACTGCACTTATTGAATGTTATGTGTCTTCATGTAACCCATGTAGTGGCAGTTTGATACTTTTCCATTTGATTTATTCTTCTTACGACCAAGTTGTACTGTATCACTCAATCGTTTTGGGGGTTGAAAGACCCCCAAAAGGGGGGAATTACATTGTAGAACTATTGAATATTGGTATAATATTGAATAAGAATGTGTTTTGCAAACTAGGCCACAAAACTAGATCAGAAGGAACTAAACACATACACACTCAAAGATGAAGAATGTGCTGTTGATGAAGAGTTGCTATTACATGTCTGACCCTGACGTGCATGAATATTTCGAGAATGTTCTGTTGGGTTCTGTAGGTCATGTGGCTGGAGTTTTATATAAATGAGGGGACCATAAACTAGGGTCCACTCCTCTTTTCTCTCACCATCACACTGTATCTGAGGAAAGTTATTTAATATTCCACAACAGGGGTGGGTGTCACAAGATCTCGTGTACAAGATTTCGAGAAACTAAAACGTGACAAGATTTCTTGATCAGAAAAAAAAGGTCTCGTGGGCACTTGGCCTGGGAGAACAATAATTGAATTTATTAATCACATAATAAATGAAAATTAACTTGATCATTTTGCCGGCCTCAATATATCGCCATGTGCATGTGTGTCTGTTTTTTCAAGCAGGAAGAGGCACTTTAGCGCGTTTGTTCCATAGAATAACGGCATGAACGAAGTGAGCCCTTCTGTCATTAAAACAGTCTCTTTGTCTCGGTGGGTGGAGGCGGGGACGGAAGCATACACCCAGCATGCAGAAGAGTGTAACAGATTGCAATAAATTGTCATACGGTTTTAATATTTTTTATATTGTACTGCTATTAAAAGTGATGTTAAAATTTTGTCTTGTGTCATTCTTGTAGACCCATTCTCGTGTATCGTCTGGTGAACTGAGTGTCTCATGCCACCCCTTTTCCACAATAGTCTTAACCAACATTATCGTTTGGGCTTTTGTGCGGGTTTAAGATTTGACGTATGCAGCTCCAGCAACTGCACCGATGCCGGAGAATTGTTTTAAAACACGTTATATTGACCTAGCACAGATACCACAACAGCTCTGTGGTCTGCAACTGTTGTTTTGGTTGTCCGATAATCGCACATTCCAACACTTAACCTAAAACCGCAGAGTCGGAAATTTACGATTCCCGGCTTGGACAAGAGTATCTGTGTTCCTTGCCGCTTGTTGCCAATTGGAAATTTAACGCCAAGATCAAAGAAATTCTACGGATTCTTGTGGATATTATAGTCAAAGGTTTACCTAGCATGACTGTGATGGAGCATAAAGAAGCATGGACAAATATCCTAAACTGCCCTCATTGTTGTCAATCGTCCAATTTGCTAAATTATTAATCTCACAGCGGTTCCGGGCCGGAAAAGCGGGTCATGACAGTTTAATTTGTTTGATGTGTTTGAGTCACCACGGACTACAATAACGCCTCTTAACCTCGCACATTTCCGAGAGACGCCGCCGACGATCTGAAAGCCTTTTTTTTTTTTGTCCCCCTCTGATCGTTTATCGGAAGACACAAGGGTCATTGCCCGCATAAAAGCCACTAATGATGTTAGAATTGAATCCGCCGGCACACAGGACAAAAGACAGAGGAAGAGATAATACAGGTTCCGATTAGACATCTCCGAGACGGGGGTGTAATGAGATTGTGGAGGTATGAGTTGATTACGCCGTCATATTGATAAAAAATAATTGCGTTTTCCATAATCCCCACAAGGGCACGAGGTTCCCATTGAGTTTAAACTGATTTAGCAGAGTGAACATGTGTACTTTGAGGAGCTGGTTTGTTAGTCCAATACATGTTTGAAGGCATCCCAAAACTTTAGATACTTTTTTGTCATATGTTAGAAAAGTCACAGTTTAGAATCAGGGTTGAACATGAAATATTCGCTCAACTCTTCATGTCGCCAATGTAGCATAATATTATTTCCGCGTGTCTTCAAAGTCTGGTGTTCTGGCAAATGAAACCATAAAGACATTTTCCAATTAATCTTTCACTCTCACACCGTGGTGATGATTACTATTTCACTCATGTAGCTGATGAGATTCTGCAGTATAACTAAGAATGTCTACACTCTGGTACAAAATAAATTGCATTTGAATTGAGTGTACCCTGTTGGGGATTAATAAAGTATCTATTTATTTGAAATAGCGACTTTCATTTTCGCTGAAACGCCCCCATTAGGCAAAATTGACTTTTTAATGATTTTTTTTAACAATCATTTGTGTTCCTAGAGCCCAGCTGGATGAGCGCACCAACGTCATAGAGGGCAGTTAAAGTCCCCGACCTGGCAAAAGTGACTTTTGAACGATGTGCTAACAGTAATATGTGTCGCAAGAACCTGTTTGTGAACACCGAACTTGAGAGATATCTATCTCTCTCCCTCGCTTGTTGGCTCCACTTTTGAGAGAAGTGTCAGACAAATGCTTGCTTGACGTCATGACAGAAAAACCTCCTTCCCCAGGCTTCGCTACACATCTTAAAATAAAGACCAGAGCTCTTCCAACTATCCGCTACAGACAAAGGAGCTGTAAGGTTGATCATTTTGTTTTTCAGTGTCTAGGCTAGTGGTCACCAACCTTTGTGAGCCCAAGATCCATGTCTCGGCTGTGAACCTGCACAAGCTCTACCCCCCCAGCCATATGCCTAGAAATAATATATACAATATATAATTGAATTGTATTATATATATATTTTGTTGAGAGATTCACTTTTTATTTTGTACAAAGTAAATTTAAAAGTAGTAAAAAGTGATCGATATTGAAAGCGTCTTTAAATAAAAAGCTTTGTGTTATTCTTGGTTGTTGGCATCAACATTTCAGCCTTTCCTCATTGTGCCTTTTGCACAATTTTTACCATTTTTGCTGTTATTACATTTTTATTTTGTTTCTGCAGTGATGCAATGACAAATGAGCCCCGGGCCACAGATGGCCCCCGACCCACACTTTGGCCAACCCTACTTTTGTAGATCTTAAATCGGGATTGGGCTTGTGGCGTCGTCTCTTTGAGCAAATTGCAACTTGGCTTGTTGGCTCAGTGTCGTGGGCGAGCGAAGGTGGTTGAGGAGAAAGAGACTGGTAAATGTTTTTGGAGGGGCATGTCTATGGAGTTATATTTGTGCCTTAATCTTGAGGTAGCAAAAGCAGATTTTGAGCCACATTAACGTGCAATAACTACTGTTGTGTGCTCAGGCACATCGCTGCGCTGTCTCAGTCTCTCTTTCTCTTTCTCTTTCACTTGTCGCTGAACACTTGTTGCGGGGCGAGGAGATCCAGTGTGCGTGGTACCTCCAGCCGGGTTTTGAGGACCGGGCTCCTTGCTGGAGCTTGCCTGGAGGGCAGCGAAGCGTACGGGCCTGTTGGTCACTCTCCGGGAGGGGAGGGCACTGATGTCATTTTTTTTTTTCCAATATTCTCGCGATCGACCGGCAAAGTCCCAGAGATCGACTAGTAGCTCACGATTGACGGGTTGGTAACCCCAGATCTAGGCTAACCTACCATGATGTTGCTGATAAAATGTGAATGTAATATTAGCACTTTAGCTCACATAGCTATGCTAGTTTGTACAGACATACAAAATGGTGACTTTCCTCCACTAACAAAGCAATATACAAGGTGGTATGGTACTCGGGTAACGTACAAGTTCTCTGTTGAGAGTAGTGGCATGTTTGAAGACCAAAATTAAGTTTTTAATTAATTTACAGGAGCGCGATGTAACCAGAAAATGCCGTAACACTGAATGCCGGTGTCCTTTTTCAGCAGCAAAGCAAACATAAATAAAAAAAACAGAAAACTTTGAATGTTTTTCCACTGCAGCTGCAGTAAACCAATATAAAAAAAAAAAAATAAATAAAGTAAGCAAATCAGGCCGACAGCACGCGCACAGCCTCTGAAGCGATGCCAGCGGCAGTCGTCTGGAAGAATGAAACATCACAGTGCAGGAAAGCCTCAGCGGAATAAAGTTGAATCACTTCTGGCTTATTGCTATTGTATGACTAGCAGCACAGTCTCCCTGTAAACTCCTCCTGTTGCTTCTGGAGCTTTTTGGGTTGGCCGCCATGTTGGACTGCGAGAAGGGGCTCCGAGGTGGCATCCAAGCTGAGCGCCAGTCAGGAAGGCGAAGATAACAAGCTTATAGGCGACGATGGAGAAAAAAAAAGTATGGAGGAAACACATTTAGCCAACAAAGGCAGCAGGTCTTTCCAGCCAATGGCTTTACCAGACACGGCCCAGTAATTTAAGCCACGGATCCACCAAGCTGTACTGTTTGGTTAGCCACTAGCTTGTGTACTGAGACAGTGTGTAACTGGATAACAAATTCAACAAAGAAAAAGAACGTGACAGAGTACTGGGATAACATTATCTGTAAAAGATGTGACACCAACGAATATGCTAACCGCATTTTCAATGATTGCATGTTCAGCTCCACCCTTAATATTTTATATCCCATAATATTTTGACTTTAATTCTCATAACATTTTCCCCAACCTATTTTTCCATGTATTATTCCATTTCCTCATAATATTACAAGTTCACTCGAGTACAGTAAAACTGCAACTTTTTTTCTCGTTAGAAAATGATTTTGTTCTTTAAATATTTTGAATTTATTCTAGTAATATTATAACTTTTTCCCCAACCTAATTTTCCAAAAATTACAACTTTATTTTGCTTTGCTTGTCATGATATGATTATATATTATGATTCAAATATATTTTTTCTTTAATATTTCAACTCTATGCTACTAAAATGACATTATTTTTCCTCAAAATATTAAAAATCAGACCCACGAGTGCTCAAACATCTCAGAAAAAAGACACCCGGAAGTCCGATGTCTGACATCCATCCGGCGGGACGGCAAAACGCTCTTATTAAAGTGGTTCTAAGGAGACGCAGCCTTTTCATCAAATATGGATGCGTCTCTCATAGCTGACATTTGAAATGCTGTTTAAGTACAAACCCCTCCCACTGCCACTTCCTCTTAAACCCTGCTCCACTAATGTACTGATATTAGATTTAAAGTGACAGGTAAGGTGTTGCACGTACCTTAAGCACAGTGTGCGATCAGGGAAAGAATGAATAAAGTTGTAATATTTCAAAGATTAGGTTGCGGAAAAAGTTCCGCAAAAAGTCCAAATATTATGGCAATAAAGACATAATTACAAGAAGAACATTTTCAAGAAGTCAGTAGAAACGGCTGGGAAAAAAAATGCAAAAATGTGAAAAATAACATCTTTATAGTCGCAATTTTTACAAGAATGAACTTGTAAAGTTATGAGGAAAAATAATGTCATTTTAGCAGCACAGAGGCGAAATGTTAAAGAAAAAAAAACCTTATGTTGTTATTATAAGTTATAATATTATGAAAAACAAAACAAAATATAAAGTTCCATTTTTTAAATTTTTTGGGGGGGGGAGTTCCAATATTGGAGTTCCAATATTATGGCAATAAAGCAAAAACATTACGAGGAGTAAATTTACAAATATTGTAAGAAGAAAGTTGAAATATTTGGAAAAATAAAAAAAAAACAGCAGAGCTGATAGTAGTATTAGGCTTTTTCACCAATGTCACAAAGCTAAGATGCAGTTTTTTCTTGAAATATATATAACTTCTTAGCATATCTTCATAGGTTGCTTTACAAAATATCACCTTGCATCCTTCACTATGTGGCCCTCGCTGGAAAAAGTTTGGTCAAGGGCCTAACCGATTACTCGATTAATTTGATTAATTCGATTAATTCAATTAATTAATTGAATTCATTAACAATGAGATTCAGATTAATCTACTAAGAAAGTAATCGTTAGTTGCTGCCCTACATATGTGACAAAAGTTAGATCCAATCGGAACAGAAGGTGTTCGCATAGGTATCCGCCCCTTGGACGAGTCGTATACGGACAGGAAATGAAGCACAACAATCTGACCAATCACAGCCTTAACGGTCAGCGTCAGCGAAACTCAAAATTGCCGGAATGCAAGAAAATGTGTACATGAGAGCAGCAAAGCGTATTTAAAATGTATACCGACAGTAAAATGCATACATGTTTGCAGGTCTGCAAGTATCGATCCGATTACTGTGTGGAGACCTGAATAAAAAAAACCTGAGCAATTAGTCAAGTTTCCGGGTGACCTCGCCTGTAGAGAACGATGTGTTCAGGTACCGATTAGGTCACGGTATAGTAAACAGATTTGTCTCAAAGCATCCCAAGTTCACTCCGCGCTCTGCTTACGTTACAGTGCACAACACTGGCTGGCACCTAATGATGATTAAATGCACCTACGCAGTGTAGAGGCGCACTGAGCATTGCGGAGGGTTGATGCAAACAGGCAGCTCATCATGTTTTCACTTAGCCTTATCGCCTCAAATGGAGCACAAAGCCTTATAATGAGCTGATGGGGTTCTTGGCACACATCTTCCAGCGGGTCTTCAGTTGTCAAGGTACAACGTAAAGCCATGAAATCAACATTTTACCAAAATAGGAAAAGTCGTCAGTGAAAAGGGCACTCCTTGACTCATAACTGGAGTGCATAAGTTGATCAATTCATTTAAAATGTTAGCATATTTTTAGAAATTTTGTGAAAAGTTCAACGTTAGCTCAGTCAGCATTTAAAGTCCACCAGTGTTCCATGCTTTTTCTTTGTTTTGTTTTTTTGGTGTTTTTCCTGTGATACCAAGCCAGATGGATATCGTTAAGGTCAATGAGGAAAAGTGTCACGATAACCACAGAACCAGAAATGGCATGTAGTGCCACATCGGAAAGCTACTCCATAGAAAATAAAAAAGCAATACATTTAATTAGATGTCAGTTCTAGTAATCCCTTGTTTATTGCGGTTAATTGGTTCCACACCTAACCTTGATATGTACATTTCTGTGAAGTAGGATTCCTTATTTATAAATGGAATATTTTCGTAGTTAGAGCATAGAAAACCTGTTTACGGCCTTCTAAATTTCGTTTTAACAATATCAGAACCCTCTAGACATGAACCAACACCCTTATAGTCACCTTTCCACTCCTATTTAAGCCATAAATAAGACTCGTGCTCGTATGTGTTGCTGTAAATGTGTTCCCTAGGGGAGCTGAGTGGCGGGCGGACAGGAAACTTTGAGAGTTGAGTTTTAGCTTGCCGTGGTTTACTGCAGAAACAGTAGCCTGTGTTTTTATTCGAGATTTTTATGATGGATCATTGTGCTTGTTGTGAGATAATTCAAACCTGCAATAAAGGCCTGTTGTTCCGGCAATCAAGTCTGGTGTTTGAGAGTTTCATCCAACATTACAGTAACATTACTGTCACCTAGTCACAGCATCTTTGAGTGCGTCTTCTGAATGCCTTATATTTGTATTTTAGTTCATTTAACCATTTGTATGGTTGAAAATGCTTTATTTGTGCCAAGAATGTGTAAAATTTGCTTCAAATTGCATATTTTTTACTAATAATAGGCCATATTCAACCTCAAAACAGTATGATTTAGTAATTCATATATTTCTGAACTCGCCCTATAAAGGGCACGAGGTGACAGTACGGATGTGCAGTCACCTTCCTTTTCACTTTCCTTTTGAAGTTTTCAAAGTTCCGTCATTTGACTTTATTTGAGTTGTATTACCCAGTGTTGAACTTAATTGTACCCTCGTATGACAGTTAAACAGACTTTTTGCAACTGTTAGGCAGCTGCCTAGAGGGCGCTATCCCGCCCGCTTCCTGCTCCGAGCATGTAAACTATCCCCCATGTGGAAAAGAGGCAAGATTTGATATTTGGCTGACATTTTTATGCATCCCGTGTAACATTGTGAATGGTGGCGGTTAATTTGGAGTTTTGTTTGGAGGTTCCCTTCCTTGAGGTTCCCTACATGTAAAAGGATGAGTAGTTTTACTTTATTGTACTTTGATTCACTTCAAATCTACGATTGTTCCGTTAGAGTGAAATCTTGTTTAGAGTCAGCCCTGGCTAGCAGGTTTTTTTGGTTAAGGTTGAAAATTTAAGGCAAAAATGTGCCTCTGTTTACATACATTTTTCAGTTAGCGTGCGCCTTGTTGTGTTATTAAAATTGATTCAGTTAGAGTATGTTTCGGTTAGCGTCGGACCTTCTGGAACGAACTAATGACGCTAGCCAAGGTTCCACTGCATTTCAAACATTGCTTGTACAGTTCATAAATGTTTGCAAGCTCCATAAGTGAACATTTCGAGAATCTAGTGTCCGTTATGCTTGCAGTGCTTGCGATTTATCCATGACCGTTTTAGCTGGCTTTTCACTTCGCAATGTATCCTGTGATGGATCAGGATCAGGTTCTCTGTGGGGGGAGTCGGATCCCTGCCTGCAGAATACTGGGGAAGATGAGTCATGGAACATTCCAGAAAGAAAGAGCGAGGTCAGTGGAGATGAAATGCCACCTTAAATGACCCACTAGAATTTTTGAACGGTGGATTCAGTTTATCATACCATGAGGTCTGGAATCTTTTCTGTACTAGCCGCTAGGAAATGACCGTCATACGGCAAGGCTACGCTGACAGCGAGCAGCAGAACGAACGGAAAGGTTTTAATCAAGTCAGCAGCATCTCTAAGCCTCGGGGCAACAAACCACCTGTTCAACCGGCATAAAGCTTTCAAAATCTGCAATCCAATTTTCATGAACAAGCTCAAATAGCTCTTCGTATGTATACACACACACACACACACACACACACACACACACAGCTTAAATCTCAGAGTGTCATTACTTTAAAAACACAATCCCGCATGCACAACGCCATGCCGTTCGTGACAAATGAGCGCGGCTGAAAATAAACTGGCTGCGAATGTGTTGATGAGGGTATTTGAAAAGCATCGTATTCATCAGTGGCTGCAACTTTCGCAGACTTTCCCCGTCACCGTGCGTTGCTCCCGAGGAATAATGCCGCTAATTTATGCATGTTTTATGGGGACCGTAGAAAAGAGACGACTATTCCCCCCCCCCCCCCCCCCCCCCCCCCACAGACAACCCTTTGTCACTCAGGAAATACAACTTGACAATTTAACGACAGCTTTTGGATTTCACTGAACTTCCTTTTTGATGACCAATAAAAGATTTTTGACGAGATGGGAGAAGCGCTCTCAATTTCTGTTCTAAACTCCTGTTTCGATGACGGTTTTCATATTGCACAACTCCCAGTAGCTTGAGTCACGGTGTTTCGCTTACTTAGACGTCAGAGTCGTCAAGACTGAGTCTGGGTTCACACTTGTAAGGTTTGATTTGGTTAAAACCATCTCTGGTGAGAATGCCCGGCCTAAATAGCCGCAAAAAACTACCGGGAAATTACAAAAAATGTCGTAGTATAGTAAAAGTCACCACTTTTTGTAAGACCACGAAACTGGTTCTAGACCAGACCGACATAAGTGAGTTTCCACGAAGTAGGATTCCTTATTTATAAATGGAATATTTTCGTAGTTAGAGCAAAGAAAACCTGATAACGACCTTCTAAATAAGAATTGTAACATTATTAGAGCCCTCTAAACATGAAATAACACCCCTACAAAGTTAAGTTTAACTTGTTTGCCTAATTTGTGCTTTTTAAAGCACAAAAATGGCTAAATGAACTGAAGTATAAATATGAGGCAGCCAGAAGACGTATTCAAAGATGTTGCGACGATATGTAGTATTCTCCATTGGTCAGCAGGTGTCAGTAACGTTACATTATAAGACCATAGCCACTGCAGGAAGTACTGTGCACAAACAGGAAGTAAAAAAGGAACAACAAAATGGGAAATACGATTTGAAATCAAAATGACAGAGGAAGAATGGTTAAGCATGTTGAAAACACGCTATAGATGCACCAATTCACAAACCTGGAGGTAGTTCTCCTGGAAGAATATCATACGTTTTTTTGGTCACCAAAGGTCAATTGTAAACAATTACATAAAATTATGTTGGAGGGGATGTGGAACTGTGGTGCACATCATTCACACGTCTTGTGGAAATGTGATAAGATAATGCAATTTTGGAAAATGTTGACTGGTGTACTAATGAAAGTACTTGGAAATCCGATCCCTTTGTCTTGCATGATTATATATTTGGGAAATCTAAATGAAGCGAATGTGCGGGGGAAGGACAGATATTTGGTAAAGATTCTTTTGGTCGCGGGCAAAAATGTGATAAAGAGGAAATGTGGAAAGGAAACATTGGACTGCGATAGTAGAGGAAATCTACATGATGTAAAGGCTGACGGAGCCTCTACTGCTACAGGAGACCCAGTTTGAGAAACAAATGGACTGAATGGACAATATTGACATCCAATCAGCGACAAAGCATACAATGAACACTGGAACTGAGCAACGGAAATGGAACAACTGATTTGCTATTAATCTCTCATGTTTGCACTTTTTGTTTTCCTTGTTTTGTATTAAAATGACTGATCTGACTATTAAAAAAAGGTCAATAAAAATTCAAGTAGCATGTGAGTCACATTCTATCTTATTTATGGCTTATCTGTCTAATATGTCTACTTTCTTGGTAATAGGAGTGTAAAGGTGAATATAAGGAGTGTAAAGGTGAATATAGGGGTGTTATTTCATGTGGAGAGGGCTTTAATAATGTTAAGAACTGTATTTAGGAGGTGGTAAACGGGTTTTCTATGCTTTAACTACAAAAAAATATTCATTTAGGAATAACTAGAACAAATTAACCGGGATAAATGAGGGATTGCTGTATAATAGTATAAAAAAAATCAACATCTTATACTCTGGGTGTAGTTACTGTATTTATACCCACAAACCAACAAGTGGCGCCAAATCAGGGTTCCCACTTTTTTTCTGAAAGCATTTTCCAGAACATTTTCAGCCGCTATAGTGATACGCTATAACGTC
Source organism: Dunckerocampus dactyliophorus (assembly GCF_027744805.1). Lineage (NCBI taxonomy): Eukaryota > Metazoa > Chordata > Actinopteri > Syngnathiformes > Syngnathidae > Dunckerocampus > Dunckerocampus dactyliophorus. Next base: position 18,580,744 of record NC_072834.1, read on the forward strand.
ATACACAAGCTAACAAGCAACGCTGATCATCTCACAGTCACTAGTTTTGTCTCCTGGTGCTGAATGCTTAACGGCGACTGAAAAGTAGCTAAATCCAGTAAGAGTCAATTGGAGGCACTGTGTTGCAGAACTGCTCTATGCAGAAATGCAAATTTGATTGTCTGGTAGCGTCACATGGGGCGCTGCGCCGGCGAGAAGCAATGCTGTGCCTTAATGTTGCCCAGAATATAAGGTGAGAAAATCTTTTAACACATTTGCATCCACAAGGCAGCGGGAGGGTGACCTCACCGTTCGAGACTTTTTTTTTCATATTTTCCATGTTTTTGATGACTACAAAATCGGTCAATCGTTTTCCAGGAAGCGTGGGAACCCTGTAGAGAGGATGTCTTGTATTCGGGTCAATGTGGTATTTTAGTTGCTGTGGACACTGCTTGAATCAAAGACACGTCTATTAGTTGCAGCCAAGCAGCACACTCCATTTTGCCTGCATTGCTTCAAGACGATTAAAGCAATTAACCAACAATTCAACAATTCCACAGGCTAATTAAGTCTTCGACAGCCTCGTGCTGACCCTCTCATCAAAATAACTTCCATAGAGAAACAGTTGGTTTAATGAATCCATCATGGAGGGAGCCAAATGTTTGACTGTGTCGCCTATCATCACGTTATTGCAACATTTGGCGTGCTGTGGTCGGCTTGGGACTCCAAAGAACAACTGTTTACATCGCGGCATGAACTGTGGATGCCACCTCTGATTGCGGTTTGTCGGCCTTGCCACCCAGAACAAATATACCAGAGTGCATTCCGAAGTGAAATTGAACCTCTCGCCACCACAACACACACATTTCACGCATAGCCCACTCCCCCCATCTCTCTCTCACTGGACTTCATAACAACGACACCTTCCCAGCTACCAGCAGCTGACACTCCCATTTCAAGACTCAATGCTTCTGCCAGTGATATTCCTCTGACCTAACAAACTTGCACGATCTTCCCATTTAATTGGATTCCCAATGTTAAACCGAGCGCGGTGCTTCAGTGAAAGGAACGCTTCTAGCCGGCATTTCTGTCTGAAAAGGCACATACATGCTGGAGAAAGGATTGTTTTTTTCCGTGGTGCAAAATTAACAGTTTGCTCATTCACAGCATTCAGAGGTTGGCTGCCAGATTTCACGCTCTTGCTCTCGAAAGGAAAAAACAAGGGCAGAGCTTCTTTCTTGTGTCGGATTTTCTCCAAATGCATAAAACGTTGTACGGTTTTTCGATAAAACGTCATTTCATTCATTCAGACAGCCATTGTACTGTTTTAATTATTTCCTGTCTGATAGTTTGTAATTATCGGACTCAGGTGATTAGCGTCTAAGAGTCACAAGTTGTCAGATGTGTGTGGGGCAACATCGTTTTTCAAAAGAGGACGGTTGAAGTGCAGGAATATTTTCAGAAAATTTAATCGTGACGATGCTACTGATAGTTTTGGTCCCCATAACTGTTTTATGAAATGTTCATATGAGGGCTGTGCGTAATGCTGTTTTTGACCGGGCTCCACACACCATTTCCAGGCTGCATGGAGCCCAGTTCACTGCTGGAGCCTCGCTGGGTGTCCTACGGGATTTTGGTCGAAACTACTGTGGACACTGCTGGAAACAAAAGCGCCTCTGCTGGTTGCAAAATGAATAGTTTACGTATTCACAGCAGTCAGAGTCAGATAAGCTGCTCTCGCTCTCAGGGAAAAAAATGTGGGCACATCTGCTTTCATGAGAAGGATTTTCTCCAAATGCATTTTTAATAGGAAAAAGGCGAGAATGTTATCCTGTGTCTCACCTTAACATGGAGTGACGCCAGCAAGGCAAGACGCCGCTTAGAAGTTGGTAAGATGATCCATCACGTTTCCCGCTTGTACATAATGACAACGACCGGACTGGAACATCTGCAACGTGGCTTCAGAGGAAAAAAACTGGCAGCGGCATAATAATAATCGTCTGGCCGTAAAGTTGAGAAGCAGTGATGGGATTAGAAGCACAGCTTCCTGGGAGAGGCTGATGAACGCGACGTGAAGGCAGCTGAACTGTCAGGCAGTCAGCGTTAATGCAAGCATAACTATACATTGTCTTCAATGAGCTTTAGAGCATCTTCTTGCAGGGATTTTGCAGCATTCTGTACCAAAAATGCACTAATTAGTAGACACTGTGCATATTTTAATAGACCTTATGAAATAACTCATCTTCTCATAAGCAATGATCCAAGTGTAAAAGGAAGTTAACCACTGTCTATAGCTGTAAGCAGTGTTCAAGATGTGCTACAACACAGGTGTCAAACACAAGGCCCCGGGGCCAGATGTGGCCCGCCACATCATTTTATGCGGCCCGTGAAACCCTTGGAATAATGCATGTCAATAATGCACTTCACCTTTGCCCTTCTAAATGTATTTGATCCGTCATTTTGACAGAAAAATTGTACTGCATGCGGTTCTTCTAAATATCAGTATGATCTAATCATGCAGCAAGATATTCCAAGCATTTTTCAAAAACAAATACTTGAATGTCTGCTTGTCACCATGACATTCTCTCTTCACTTCCCATTTCGAAGCAAGTTATTCATCAATTTGTTAGTAAAAATATAATCATCTAATGCATGGGCAACTGTAATAATATTATGAGGTTACAACAGTTGACAGTTACAAGTGGCCCTCTGAGGGCAGCCGTAACTGCGATGTGGCCCTCAATGAAAATGAGTTTGACACCGCTGTGCTACAATTTGGGACTTTTTGACAAAAATACGTTTCTCAAGTTTCAGAAACACATGCAAAAAGGTTGTGTCATTTTGAAGGAAAAACGCAGGAATTAGTAGCAACTGTGCGTATTTTAATAGCATTTGTGAAAATACCGTGAAATATCGAAAGTTAATCTTGAATTTTGTACCAGGAAATAAATCTGTTTCGTGTGTAAAATAACTGCGACTATTTGTGAAACCATAAGCTGTCCGGAGCCAACTTTAAAGAGAAAATTTCGAACGTGTAATGTGAAGACGTTTTCCACATTCTTAACTTTCACACAAGTGGAAAAAGAAGTCAAAAAGAAAACGTAAGAACAATATTACCTTTGATGGATGAATTTTTCTTTTCTAAACAGCTCAGTTTTTTTTTTAAACCCCAAAAACCCAAAAAATAGGTAAATGTTTGATCGTCTCTTGTGTAGTATGTATTTTTCCCCGAACATACTTATGCAATGCAAATGCAAATCGGGATTTGACAAACATTTTCGAGACTTTTTTAAAATAAAATTGCACAGAACTTGGGAGAACTTTTTTGCGTGACACTTGAGATGTATTTTCCCCAAAGGTTTCAATTGGAGTGTTCAAAAAGTGACAACATTTGGGATTTTACAATAAGCAGTGGCAGAGCTAAGGGGTGACCAGTGGTGGCCGTGGCCTTTGCGTCCAACGTAAAACGAACTTCACCACGGTGCACCACGGACATGTCAACATGGTGGTGTTGCGTTTTGTTCTTCTTGCGGGTGGCGCGAGTCGAGTGGCAACCAGCTTTGAGGCGCATTACTGCACTGACCATGTTGGAGGGAGCCTCACAGTTACGAACGGGATTGGGCAACCAGATCGGCCCGATCTTGTGGCGGAAGCCGATATTATCCGATCTTCACAAATAATATCCCGAGCCTGAAGATCGGATCGGGACATCTCTACGGGAAATCATAATATTACAAAAAAGAAAATTCATGAAGATTATTTAAAAAGAAAGTTGAAATATTTGGAAAATAAAGGAAGAACAGCAAAAACGGGAAAACAGAGCAAAGACCAAAGTTCGTACTAATAATAGACTTTTTCACTTCTATCACAAAGCTGAGATGTAGTTTTTTCTTGAAATATATAATAATGTCTTAGCATATCTACATCTGTTGCTCTACAAATGATCACAGTGGACCTTGCATTTTTTCATTATTCACTGTGTGTGGCCCTCGGTGGAAAAGGTTTGGACACCCCTGCACGAGATGGACCAAATCAATCTGAAGTAAACACAAACAGCTAGTGGTTTGGTCCGCAACATATCAAAAAAGAGGCAAAAATGCCCATCGATATTTTCCAGAGTCAAAGATGTGTGTGAGTATCTTGTTTTGCCTACAACACAAAGATAATAGGTCTGCTTTCCTTCCTGACCAAAGAAATAAAAAAAAAATCGTATTTGAGAGGCTGAAATCAGAGGATGTTTACATGTTTTAAATAAAAAAACAATGAATCGAATACCAAAATAGTTGATTAATTGGATAATCAATTAATCATTGATTAATTCTTGCCGCTCTAGTTTAACAAACGCCAATAGTGATGATAGCTGTAACTAACTAGACGACCATTCATTCACACGACAAAAATGAAGGAGCATGACGTAAAAATAACCTGTGTAGGTGTAGTCAGGTTTAATTAGGTCAGGTTCGGTTAGCTTTGTAAACCTCTTGAGTGTAATTTGTAGGGCTCACGTCATCTTTGGTTTCAAGTCTCTGTGGAGGAGTGAGAGCTCTTGGGGGGCCGCACCCGCATCTTATTAAGTTGATTGTCAGGGTGCACAACAAAATACGCAGGCAAAAAAACAATAATATAACTAGGGGAAATCTCCGAGGGGGGCTCACACACGCACGCACACACAAACTAATATCTGCAAACAAAATAAGGGAGCTGAAAATATGCAACATTGAAATTAACATGGCATGCAGTGTGATGAATGTGAAGGTCTACTGCACACATGCTACCAACACACACACACACACACACACACACACACACCCATCGGGCACACTGCCATTTTCCTCAGCCTCACAGCGGTGTGAAGGTGATTCGTCAGACTCTTTTTCCGAATCTGTCTAGACTTTTTTTCCCCCCTTTCCTTCACCAAGCAGCATGGCTTCGCTGATACGATGCTGGTGAGCGCTAACGAAGGAATGAAGCGTGGCGGAAGCGTGATAGCACACAGCCAGCAGCCACTACTCCGGCAACAGAGGGGAGTGTCCCAGGCACAAAAAAACAAAACAAAAAAACAGAATAATCCTGTAGGAAACAAAGAAGAAAAGTTTTGGTTCCTCATTCACAAGTACATATAAGGTACATTATTCTTTTCTGGAATAAAAGTAACATGAAAAAACGACCAAAACCAAGAGAAAAGGTAAAAGAAACTTTTGATGTCCCCCACACCCCAACATTTTGATGCAACTTTGCGAAGTACAGTACAGGCCAAAAGTACATAATTCCACATGTGCCCATTCATAGATGTGACGCCTTCAGCGAGAATCTAGTCATGAAAATAAAGAAAGCACATTGAATGGGAGGGTGTGTCCAAACTTTTGGCCTCTACTGTACACCGAAATGGGTGTTCGGAAAGCGCTACAATTCAAGATTCAACATAAGTGGCGACGCGTGTGGTGAAAATTCTTCTACTTCACTGGAATGAGTGATGTGAGAAAGTCATATAAAGCCAAAGAAAAAGCTAAAGGAATCTTTTCATGCTCATTGACAACACATAGGTTTTGCGTGACCACTTTTCCCCCAAACGTTTTGTTGCAGCTTTGTAACGTACACCCTAATGATGGGTGTTCGGAAAGCGGTACAATTCGGGAGAAGAGACGACGCGTATGGTGTAAATTCCTCTTATTCTCTAAAACAAGTGAGGCAGTGTAAGTTAAAGAAAAATGTAAAGATATCTTTTGATGGGCATACCTTTCCTGAACGTTTTGATCAAAGGTTGTTCCCTACAGTCTCAGGGGTGTCCCGAAAGGAGTACAATTTTGTACAATTGTGTACAAAAGTGACTACGTATATGGTGAATGGTGTAAATGTTTCTTCTTTCGCTCAAAGGAACGTCAAGAAAAAGCAGAAGTTATCTTTTAATGGTCTTGGATGACACCATTTCAAACGCTGACGTTTTGAGTGACTTCAGAGGCAAATTTTTCCCGGATGGTTTCGATCAAACTTTGTTTCGCACATTCTCAGGGGTGTTTGGAAAGCAGTACAATTCGGGATGTAACATAAGCGAAGACGTAAGCGGTGTATGGTCTAAATTCTTATTTTTTCTCTCAAAGAGACCTCAAGCAACAGTAAACGTGCATGACATCATTTCAAACTCTGACGTTTTGCGTGAATTTAGAGGCGAACTCCTCCCCGAACATTTGTTTCAGGCGTTCGGAAAGTGGTAAGTCACACTCGGGGTGTCCCGATACAACTTTTTCACTTGTGACTTGTTTTCGTTATTTTGTTGTGTGTTATTATAACAGTGAAAAACCGTCAGCAACAGTATGCTATGAGAAAAACTCACTTTCTCACGCTTTTCGAACGCCGAGAGGGGTTCAAAGAAAATACTGTAGAACTGCAATGTCAGGAAATTTCACAAGTCATCAAGGATTCATTCTGGGTGCTTTTTCTGACTTTTTGATGTTTTGGGGTTTTTTCTTATTTCAAAAGGAGCAGCATCCCCAACAGGTGGTCACCACACGGAAAATCATCACTTCTTATCCGCGTTTAGGTCAAGTGTGTTGTTGTATTTTAACTTTTAGAGTGATTACCTTCTTTTTACACCTGTGTGACAATTTCATCAACAGGTTAGCACTATGCTTTACTCTCAATGTTGAATTTACATATAATAAGGGTAGAGCTAAAGTGCTATCATAGCCTTATGGACCCTGTCTGTTACCACAATCCCAGTAACCAACAAGCAGAGTAATTTTATGCTACATCTGTCAAGACTTTGTTTTCCAACTCCCCCATGGTTGGCGGAAAACAATCAATGCACACGGTTTCGGAATACACAATATGTTCAACAGCTTTCAGCATTCCGGGCCTGCAGTCACCTTTAGCCTCCCTTTGGCACAAATGTGCCAGGCTGCATCATTGTCTCAGGTGAAGCCGAGCAGAAAACATGGCTGCCTGTACAAACCCCCGCTCTGCGTACTCAAACAAACAAGCCCTCCTGCCTCACTACCTCACCCAGTCCCGCCGCGGGGATTCCGCTAAGTTCCTCCCGTCTGCTCGGGGGACATGTGGGATGCGGCCTCGCCAAGTTGGCGCCAGCGTGCCTGGTACTTGTTGCTATTATTATTTTATCATCGGGTAGTCCAATCCATGAAGAACCACACCGCCTCCTCCTCCCCTTCGCTACCGGTTGGCTGATTGGGTTTTGTTTATGACTGGTCTGATCACCGGCGACAGCGTAATCGGTGCCTCCCCGGGTCTAATGGAGGGGAACTCGTCTTTTTATCCGCTGTTCTTCGCTTCATCTTCGTCAAAAGTGGCGTTCATTTCTCATTTGTCCCATCAGCGGCTCAGCTTACAGTCGTTCACAGGGGTCCGTTTTAAGGCCCCGATAAATCAATACTTTTAATGGATCGACTTACTAAAAGGTCGCTGTGAGTGGCAAACCTAGAGGGAATTAGCACTCAGCGCTGCCCCCCCCCCCACCTCCAGCCCCCGACAGATGCTTAAAACTATCGACAACTCGACAGAAATGTTGTTAACGACTCCACAGTTTGTTTAAATTAGAAATGCGGCCAGTTATTACCGTGACATTAATATACATACATAAAAAATACAACAACATGAATCAAAGCCTGTTGCTGAAGAACCACGTCGATGGATCAGTAAATTAGCAGCCCCCAGGGTAAGCTAATGATGGCATGTGTGTTTGTCATCAGTAGCCGTGTATCCTCTGCTAGGCCCGCTTGGGAGCTAGAAGTAGTACCTGGTAGTACCTGCTTTTGCCAATGGAAAAGCATCATGAGAGACTAGATCTTGGTCGAGCCGAATTGGTACCGTACAGTGGCGGTTTCTCATCTCGTGTGATCTTACACGAAACAAAAGACGACAAAGACGACAATGGCTAGTTCCTGGTCCGATCAATTTGCGTTTGTTTCTGTACCATTTGTCCGTACAACCCAAGCCCTTCGCAGTTTCAACTCCACGTTGGAGCTTATTGTCCACTTTCAGTGACCATACATCAAGGTTGATTAAGAAAATATTTCCCAAGTTTTGACTAGAGCGACTCGAGCCGAGTCGGCACCGTAGGCATCGTTTCCCAAAACACATCAAATCAATTTGTGTTTTGGTTTGTCGGTAGCACCCAATCTTTTGGTGCCCACAGTCTCCTTACCCAGCAGTAAATACAGTTTATCGTGGTTACTTGGTTCCAGACCCAACCGTGATAAGTGAATTTCCGCCAAGTAGGATTCCTTATTTAGAAATGTAGGGCCCTATAATTTCCGCGTTAACAGAATCGTGGACGGAATCGCTGAATTGGCCAATAAAAACATAATCTATTTTTACATGTTGAATCTCTATTGACATATTGTGAATGAAATACTAGAAAGAATGTTTGTGCGGGGAAATATTTCCCCAGCGGACCGCTTATTCATAGCAGCATGTCCTCACAAACACTAACCAGCGCCCTCCTGAAGTAAGTCTGTTCTTCACCGAGCGTGGGCATGAGCTCACGTACAGCAATGGCCACTGTAACCTGGCTGTGTTAGCTTAGTTTAGCGGCGCATGCTAGTGCAGCTGTGTTGTGCCAAAGTTGTGTTCTAGGTCATGTAACCGAGGGTTTTAGGATGCCCATGCCCGCTGACTTTGTGCGTGAAATAAAGACGACAGCTGCGAGAGGCACCCAGCTAGCGATCTCACTTAGCAACAGTCAACATAGATTTTCGACACACACCATACTTCCGGCCTTCAAAATAAGAGTGGTGCATATGGTAATAAAATAAGGGTGTCTTAAAAAAAGAGCTTACATTAATAAAACATTTGTAGTTGCATCTGCAACATCTTCTTTAACCACAAGCACGGATGTGATCGTTTGTTGAGGATTCTGTAGCAATGAAAAGTTATCAAAAATACCGGGCAAAATTGTCCAATGATAAATGTAAGGATTTTATTTACTGTCACAAGTAAACACATACTCTATGGTGATAAAATAAGTGTGAAAAAGAGAATAAAAAATAAAAAATAAAACTGAAAAAAGGGAATTTAGGAAAAAATAAAACGGATTTCATAGGGCCCTATAAATTGAATATTTTCATAGTTTCGTAGCATAGAATACCAGTTTACAACCTTCTAAATTCAGTTTTTAACATTATTAGAGCACTCTAGACATGAAATAACTCTCCTATAATCACCTTTACTTGTATTAGCAAATTTAGTAGACATAATAAGACAAAATAAGATACATAAGACATACTTTAATATAGACTCATACGGTGGGAGAGTTCCTTGTTGTTCCTTTTTTATTACTTCAGTTTTCTGTACTGGACACAAACACCAAAGAAGATGGAAAGAGGGCGGTATTGGAGTTCTAATGTATACGATGCCACCAATGAGGCCTTCCAGAAGCTATGGACAGAAACAGGGTGGATAGGGAAGACAGTTGTTATTTTCTTATTCTATTTTCTTATTTTTCTATCTATCTATCTATCTATCTATCTATCTATCTATCTATCTATCTATCGGTGTGCGCCCCTAAATTTTCTGCTTGCGCTCCTATAATTTTAAGTTAGGGGCCACAGTGCTCCTATTAAAAAAGTTAGTCTGGAGCCCTGAAGCTCCACATGCAGCACATCATCATCGCTGGACACCCGGTGACGTTTATGGCCTCCGAGCGCCGCATCACAATGCAGACAAAAGGAGGCGCTGCAGCAAGTGGCGAGGAAAGTGATTAATGAGGCCACACCGGTCGAGAGCATCCCCCACCTCCCCTCACTGATACTCCATCTCCACTCTTGTCTCAGCTACAGCACAGCAGCGACTAATGACTCCCGAGATGTCCTCTGATATACATTTCCTGAAAACACGATGGTAGCAGCGGCATTCCCTATCTCCTGGAAAGCAGTGGTTACACCAAGCGGAAGCAAATTAGATGTCAGGTTTTAAGGAGTGGATTAGCAGGACAGGCATTAAAGTGGTGCATTTTGATAAGACGCTATTGATTTTTGCGTTTTCAATTAAAAATAAAATATTATTCATTAACAATTTTGATCAGCACAGCCGTGTTACACCATTAACTACGTACATGGCAAAGTAACAAAGTGGTTTGGGTGTGATCAAGGACAATTTGATTTCATTTTGTTTATTTTTGGAAGTACAAAAATGGAAATTTAAATATTGATCATAACATATTAATATATAGCTTTGGTCACATTTATTTCTAATGTATAATAATTTTCTGATATTATTATATTATATAATTATACTATTGTTTTATCAGCACAGAGATGTCCAAAGTGTGGCCCGGGGGCCAATTGCAGCCCGCGGCACATTCTAAAAATATAATTTCAGCAAAAATGTAGAATACAGCCATAATTTTACAAGAATAAAGTGAAAATATAAAGACAAACAAGTTTTAATTTCACAAGAAAAGGGGTTTTACAAGAATAACATTGTAAATTTTAACAACATTAATTTGAAATATTAAAGAATTTTTTTTTTTTTAGTCGTAATATGAGTTATATTTTTTGTAACATTAGGTTGCAGAAAAAGTTAAAATGTTACAAGAATAATGTCAAAATATTACGAGAAAAAAGGTGTATTCTAATGAGAAAAAAGTCGCAATTTTACAAGAAGAAACTCATCATTTTGAGAGGGAAAATGACATTTTGGTAGCATAGAGTTGAAATATTAAAGAAAAATACTTTTTTTAAGTCTGAATATCATGACAAGAAAACACATTTGTAGTTTTTGGAAAATTATTTGTGGAAAAAGTTAGAATATGATGGTAAATGGTCTTTCACTTGTACAGCGCTTTTCCACCCCCAATCCATCAGGAGCAACTGGGGGTTCAGCACCTTGCCCACCATACATTGACATGTTCACGGGAGGACAGAGGTTCGAATCCGCAACCTTCAGGTCGGGAGACGACCACTCGACCACCTGAGCCATGCCGCCCCCAATTACCAAAATAAAGTCAAAATATTATGGAAATTAAACCATAACATTCCACAAAAAAAATTCATAATTTACAATTTACAGTTATTTAAGAACAACATTGAAAAATTTGGAAAATAAATATAAAAAAACAGCAAAAATCCAAAGACTGAAGTTGATTGTTTTTTTCACCTGTAAGACAAAGCTGGGATGCAGTTTTTTTCTCAAAATATACAGTATATAACTTCTTAGCATGTCTACATGTGTTGCTTTCCAAAATATCAAAGTGGCAAAGTTGCATTCTTTCATTTTTCAATATGTGGCCCTCGCTGGAAAAAGTTTGAACACCCCTGAGTTAGCATTTTTAGAACGCTGTTGCAGTTGCTGTTTCTTATACACACACACAAATTATATATCCACACACACACACACACATATATATATATATATATATATATATATATATGTGTGCATGGCTCAGATCAAGGGTACCCTTTGCTGTCTTCAACTTCACTTGAGTAGTATTTGAAATTGTTGTTCTAACGATGTGTACTATCCCTATCACTCTGACGTTTATAGAGTGAGGAAGCTTACCAAACCATAAATTAAGCCTGTTCATGTTTTTTTTTTTTTTGCGCTAGCACGGCCATGTTGTAAAAAAGTGTCTATATTTGGACATTGAAATGTTCCATGTAAAGCATGTCTACTTTTGTTGTGAAATTAACAATATTTTCTCCGATCATTTTGTCATGATTTCTACTTAGAGTTAAAGAATGATGTCTGAAATTGGTTTCTAATGTGTTTTATTCAAATATTCTCAGTGTAAAAAAAATAACTGTCGTGTAATCATTAGTGAAAAGTACATTACCTTCGTGTCCGCCTGCCGATGAAAATTTTGAAGAACATAATTCCATGGAAAAACAAACCCCAATGGTATATATTCATGGAATAATTACTCAACTCTCCAACTAAAGGGATTTTTTTGTGTATAAGAGTAAAATAAGATTATTTGAACAAAAGTCTAACACACCTAAATTTCGTGTCCGGCCCATTATGTACGTACACTTCGAGCTCACAGCGTAAATTGCGTATTGCTAGTAAATATTGAATTAGAAAATAAAAAGTGCCTTCTTGGGCCAAACAAAACTTGTGTCCTTCTGCCGGTTATTCACCAAATACGCGTTCAGCAGGGGAATGTTTCACCGTGTCCCCCATTTTGTGTTAGCGTAATGTACGTTCAGTAACGACCTCGGCAGCATCGAGCAGCATCATTCAATTCGACGAGCAATCGGCGGTTTAACAACCATTGTCAAGTCTAAGGTAAGATTTTTTCATTTTTATATAAATTGGAGAAGATCTTTGTTGCACTTTGATGCACTTTGAAATGATTTTTTTCGTCGGGTGAGTTACAAATTTTGAGTTTATCGAGCAGTGTAACTCGTTTTGGCAGCCGTTATTTTTACCTCTCGTAGGTCGCCGTTCGCGTCATGTGCAGAAAGCTGCGAAAAAAACACGCAAAGTGGGCAAAATTATTCATCATTACGAGTCGGATTTGACTTACTTTTATCCGTCATATTATATATTGTTGACATTTATCCGAACCAAATAAATTCTAGCGTGTTCGTTGATAAATTGCTCCGTATTTAACCCGGAAGCGATCGGCGTGTCCCTCATAGGAGGTCAAAGATCGCCTTATAATTTTAGGTCTTTAGCATGATAATTCAAGAACCACTCACTCAGTGCATTTCACTGAATCCTGGCTCATGTTGCCACAGTGCTGCAATGATTAGCTTATATTGTGGAGTTGATAGGTCAAAGTTTGTCATTACAGTCTTAAGAAGGGCTGATGGGATTTGTAGTCTTTGTTGTGCTCCAACAACGGCATGGTCAGGACTGAAGGTCCATTTTTCTTTGCCATATTTTCAGAGCTTTAACTCAAGATCTAGATTTGTCACTTGTTTTTATTGACTTTATGATACTCTCTCAAATATAAGTTACTTTTCTAACAAAAGTCCAATCTATGCAGAGATACCAGCATAAAGTGGACACCGAGTTATGTGCATTACATTTAAGAAAGAGTGAACTTCGAAGGGTTGCTATGGGAAATGGAAGATGTCTCGAGCTCTGGTATGTTGGGTGTGTGTTTTGCAATGTTTGAAGTTTGTGTTTATAACATTACCAAGGTCTATCAACCAGTTTGAAATTTTACCCAAAATGTAACACTTGGGTACCGTTGATCTGAGCCATGCACATATACAGTACATTCATGAGCAAACTTGTAAAAAGAGTAGAGCCCGATATATCGGTGTGCCAGTGTGTCTCTCTGTGCTGCCTGCCGCCTGTACCCGGCCCCTCCCCCTCACACACGCAGCAGCGTTCTCACTCTGCCACGCTCTCTCAGTCAGTCTGCTCACAAGGAGACAAAACACTGCAAGAAACTGCATTTTCTTTACACCATGGAAAACTGTGACTTAGTAAAACAATAAAACATTGCATTTTAGTGCCACGCTGTCAGGGTCCGTCAGCGTATCACAGCGCTTTAAAGTCGTATAAGTTGCATCTCTATGACATAAAAATAGATACAACTGTTAATTCACATGTCCATCATTATCTAAGACTCATATACCGGGTTTTAAAGTGAAATAAAGATACTGTATATGCCAATATACTGTACACAGTGTCCCATTTCACTTCATACTTCCAAGCAGGATTTCCAGGGGCACATACAAATATAAATGAAAACATTCAAAGTCATGTGTTTAGTTGTCATTTGATATATTGCATGTTTTGAAAGCAGCTACATTGTAACATAAGATGTAGCTTAGTCCCTTGTATCAAGTCTAGTAACGTGATGTTTTGGTCATTTACTTTGTTTGTAGTCAACTTTTTTTTTTAACTTTCTAATGCTAGCTTCAGCATTTGTTTTTCAGCTGTTTGCAAATACTCAGTGGCTGCAGATAGAACTTTTCAATAGCTAGTGAACATGACTAATTGACGTCGATAAGATGTTTTTGCGAATATCCATCCATCCATTTTCAATGCGCTAAAGCAGGGGTGTCAAACCCATTTTCATTGAGGGCCACATCGCAGTTACGGCTGCCCTCAGAGGGCCACTTGTATTATATATGAATAGAAATATAAATATAACCTCATAATATTATTACACAATTGCCCGTGCATTTGATTATTATATTTGTACTAACAAATTGAGGGATAACTTGCTTTGAAATGAGAAGTGAAGAGAGAATGTCATGGTGACAAGCAGACATTCAAGTATTTATTTTTGAAAAATGCGTGGAATATCTTGCTGCATGATTAGACAATACTGACGTGCAAAAGAACTACATGCAGTAACGTTTTTCTGTCAAAATGACGGATCAAATACATTTAGAAGGGCAAAGGTGAAGTGCATTATTGACATGCATTATTCTCGAGGTTTCGCGGGCCACATAAAATGATGTGGCGGGCCCCCGGTCCTTGTGTTTGACCCCTGTGAGCTAAAGCCTTTCTTAAACACATCATGTATTAGTTGAAAAAGACCTGACATTAGCCTATGTATGGTCACTTTCAGCCCAATGCAGCCACTTGTTTTTATTTTAAAATGCTCAACTATAGTATGAAATTCTAGGCTAATTACCTAAATGTACTAAATGTATATATTTTCATTTGACGGGCAGAAAGGACGAGCAAGGTGTGGAGGCGTTACGTCAGATGCAACGTGTGCAGTGTGCAAGGTAGCCAGGGCTCCACCACCAGCAAAGCAAAGAACAATACAAATTAGTATTGTTGTAACACCTAAAAGTAAATCACAAAGAGGCATGTCCTTATGCTGACAGTCTTACTAATTAAACTTCCTTATTTTCATTTTGTAGTCTTCTGCTTCTTTGCGTTGAATCGTACTTTGGGTATTAGAAGAATTTCTGTTCATGTACAGTATATACCCTGTTTTTATCAATGCTTCTTTTATATATTGGCCGATATATCGGTTATCAGCTGAAATACCGCATATCGGTTTTCTTTTAGCACCCAATATCGGTATCGGCCCCAAAAATCCCACATCGGTCGGATTAATAATAAACAGTCCTTTTGCACACTAAGTACAATGTTAATAATAATAATTAACAAAGTGAACACAAAATTTGACTGACGTCCAAACAAATTTTTTGCAAGAACGAGAAAAAACACATTTATTGCGTAAAAGAAAGCAAACAAACTAGCGGTATTAAATAGACTTAACATTACAAATGAAATTTCACGGGATTGTTACCCGATGTTGGTGAATCAATACTGGAACGTGACGCAATATTCGTACCCCTACAGCAGGCACGACCTAATCCACACACATCCAACACTGCTCTCTTGCGTCTTTTTCGCTCCTGACGTATTTCCCGCCATTCTTAGCCAATTAACAAGTCTTGAGCATCACTGATAGGAGCCTCATGTCCATGTGCAAACAGAGTCGGTGGACGTCTATTGCCCCCCCCCCCACAGCTGCTGCTTGGTTGCCCAGAAACGGAATGTCATTGCAGGAATACCCCCCATTCCACAAACAGGATAGTGTTACAAGAAAGCCTCCCCACGAGCACTCAGACTGCGCTGGTTGCACACTCTCCCTCGCATTTTCTCCCTTTTAATGACACATCTTTCAAAATGCTGCAGGTCAGATGAAATGGTTTAGTTCAACCGCTGGCCTGCTCCCCCCTTGAAAGGAAGATGTGTCTGCTATTGAGTTTTCAGTGTCGTTTTCCGCTTTAAAACCTCCAAATCACCTTATGGGTTTGGTTCATTTAAGCGTCTCACCAGGAAGTCTATAGATGGGGCATTTTGGAGCCCCGGGAATGAACACAAATTGGGTTTGGTAACGTTATACTTTAAAAGTGAACTTAACACCCTTTTCCATCCTCTCTTTTATTGAGTTTAACCGTGTTCCAAACACTAAGTCAGGAAGAGACGAAGACTGATTAAGAGAGGCAAATGTCATTATGGCGCTCTTTGCCAAGTGCTAATGCTACCAAATTTTCCACATGACTGGGTTGTGGTCAAAATGCTTTCCAAGACATGCTAGCACACACATAATCTAGATATCCTCAAATTTTTCTAATCAGACAAATGGTCAATGAATTGCTAAGTCCCACCCATTTTTGTGTGCGTTGGCCTTATTTTTTAACCAATCTTGTTACATTTTTTTACACGTGCTTGTCAGTCCCTTAAAGGTGTGTACCAAATTGTGTGTCATTCGACAAAACACCCTAGTTACAGCAGGAAAAAACAGTGGAGTTGCACGTTTTGAGAAGTTAGCTATACCGTTGCTTCACAAATAGTGGGGGGCGGGGCAAGGTGTTGGGAGGGCACTTTCAGTGTCAGTGTTGTTCTGCTCCCGCTATCGTTTGGTCTCTACTTGCGAGCTCAGCAGACTGACTGGTTCTCAAAAGTCTCCAATTGAGTTCCATTTCAGAGCTTTTACTTTGAAAACTGAACATATAGAAATAAAGCATGTCAATTGTGATTTACATGAGGTATTATGTGACATTTTTTCTATGACATTCAACATACCCTAGTGAGGATAAGCGGCATAGAAAATGAAGGGACGGAATCAACATTTTAAAAATGCATATAACAAATGTGCTAGTTTTATGCTAATTTACATTGGAAATCCCAAATACAGTGATCCCTCATTTATTGCAGTTTCAGACCCTACCGGGATAAGTGAATTTCCGCGAAGTACGATTCCTTATTGAAATGGAATATGTTCATAGTTGAAGCATAGAAAACCTTCTAAATATACTTTTTAACATTATTAGAGCCCTCTACAAATGAAATAGCACCCCTATATTCACCTTTACACTTTTATTACCCAATATAGCAGACATAGTAAGAATAAATAAGCCATTTAAGAGGGAAATACGATTTATGCTCATGTGTGTAACTATCAGGGATGTCCCGATCCACATTTTTTGGCTTCAGATCAGATTTTTTTTAGTCTTGCCAATTGCATACCGATCCTTTTTTTTTTTTTAATTATAAGCTCTTGTTAAAAATATGAATTGTGGAATTGAATAAGGTTATGAAAATTGCTCTTCAAAGCAAAAATAATTAAACCAAAGTATTGCTGAATTTACTTTTTTATCACACAGCATTACCAACAATATTGTTTGGCTTTTGGAACAAACCTCTGTGAGTCAGGTCCCTAATCCAATAAAAGGTCCAATAAAAGTCCATCCAATAAAAGATCAAACAATGGGTGTGCAAAATACTTTTAGGGTAGGACTAATCATTTGACATGGTCATAGATCCATTTGTGGTGTGATTTAGAATATATGAGGTTTTTTTTAAACTCCCTTGGGCCCTATGCAATCGGTTTATTTATTCCCAAATGCTGTTTTTTCCGTTTTAATTTTTTAGAATTCCTTTTTTCACCTTTTCCACTTATTTTCCCAGCATAGAGTGTGTGCTATTTGGGTTAGTGAATAAAATGTCCATGAATGAAATGCAAAAATCCTTACATCTATTGATGCAATACATCATTGGTCCGTTTTGTCCAATAATTGAGAAATGGATGTAGCTTGGCTAACTTTTCTAAAGGGATGTCAGCCTCAGCACATACAGTATTGCTACAAAATACAAACTGGAATGCCCGTGCTTGTGATTAAGGCAGATGTAGTCGCAGATGTAATTTCTATTGCGTTACTAATGTAAGATATTTTTATGACACCCATATATTGTTTACTCAATTAGACAAATGTGACAAAGAGTGCTCTTATTTTGAAGGCCCTATATGTGTTGTGTGTGTAGAGAATGGCAATTGATTGTTGATTGGAGGTGGGTGCGAATAAACGTGCCTCTCGTCTTTTTTTCGCTCAGAACCTGCACGTCGTCAGTGGGCATTGTAAAACGGTCCTAATATTAAAGCTGTAAAACACAACACAGTCAAAATACACTCATCCAGCCTGAGTTGCGCGCACACACGCACACTCACTGCTGCACTACGCTCTGCTAAACTAAGCTAACCCCGCTAGCTTCCATTCATGCTCCATAACAGAGGAGTTTCCAAGGTTTTTCGCCGCCGGCACGTTTAGTAGTGTTTGTGATGAGATTCCGCCACGAGTGAGCGTTTTCTTCTTCTTGCGGGTGGCGAGAGTCGAGTGGCAACCAGCTTCGAGGCGCATTACAGCACCTACCGTGTTGGAGTGTGGCCCAGCGTTACAAACATGATATGGCAACCGGATCGGCTCGATCTCGTGGCGGAAGCCGATATTATTCAATCTGCAATATACAGCAATTCCTGAAGATGGGATTGGGACATCCCTAGAAACTATAAATGTGTTCCCTAGGGACCTGAAAGAGATGCCGACGGGAAGTGATGTCAAGCGTTCAGAGTTGAATTTCAGCTTCACGTGGGTAACGTCTTCAACATGAGTATACAACACCCTCTACTGGTAGCAGTAGTAAATAACAGACACATGCAACAGAGCACCAATAGATCGCTGTAATACACCACGAGGACGCAGAACATGATGCACGTTCATACGCTGTTATTATATATGCAAAATTGCACTTTAAAAAAATCAGTGAAACAGCGAATCCGTGAAAGTTGAACCGCGATGTAGCGAGGGAACACTCAAATACATTTCATCAACATCTGAATGCAAAAGGCTTATATTTGTATTTTAGTTCATTTAGCCATTTTTATGCTTGAAAATGCTCAATTTAGGCAAACAATACGTCACATTTGCATTTGCATTTGGACTAATAATAATTCAACCACCAAACAGACATGATTTGTTAATTTATATATTTTTGAAAACACATGATAGAGTGAAACCGCAAAATTCGTAGTGCGAAGCGGTGCGGGACGACCAGCGATTAGCATTAGCGATTTGCAAGGCCATTTCGAGACAGGCTGGCACATTGCACATCCCAGTGGTACTAGCTACTTCCTGACTATAGCGATACCCCGAGGACAACCTGAATGACAGAAATGTCTGTCCCCGAGGGGGGCATGACAGAAATAATGTAGAACAAGTGGCTTACACAAATACACAGAGTCATGCGTGGGACAAATACATGCAGGGTTGCTGAGCTTCGTCCCTTATTGACCTGTCAGGTATTTTATTTTGTTCCGGTTTGAGGCCTCTCTGCAAGAGAGAACTGGCATTTGCGGGTCCCTGCCCCCCGAGACACGAAAGCCATTGGCAAGTAAAAGGCGCCATATCCACAAAATGAACTAATTAAGCTGCTCGGTGTCCTCAAAGAAATGGCACCCTGAGATTGCTCGTAATGAGAAAAGACACACGAGGAAAAGGGTAGATAGGTAAGGGGGGGTGGGGGGGAGGTAAGGATAAACCTTGCATAAAACGGAAAAAGAAAGCTGCTCTCGCACTGGACAAGCAGACATGTTACATGTTTGAATGCAACGCTCAACTAAGGCGAAGGGCTCATTAGAGTTCCTACACAAAGCGAGATGTGCTCCCTAATGAGCGGATGCTTCTGGAAAAGAAAGGAGAGAGAGCAAGAGAGAGCTCTGTCCTTGGGAAGCTAGCCATGTCACTGTATCCAAACGCATGCATGTCAGGACTAACAACCGGGTCTTTCTCTTTCTCAGAGTCGGCTGGGTCAGCTCTGGTCTGTCCCATCAACCCCGCCTCCTCTGTTGTACACTTACAGATATTTCACGCTAGGACCCTTTGCCCCACTTAAACCCAAATGTAGTTCATTTTGGTCAAATGTAAACACAGGAACATGAGCACAGATGTCCCCTTTTATGCAAAAATGACTTTTTAATGATGTGACAGTGATATTTGTCACTAGAGCATCAAAGGCAAGACAAATCTACCATCTCCCTCACTTGTGGCTTTTCATGACACCTCCTTCCTCCTGGACAGGACCAGCTCCTAGCTAAATGCGTATGCCAAATCAGGCTTTGCTACACATCTTAAAACAAAGCTTGGAGCTCTGCCAACTGTCAGTCAGCTACAGATGTGGGAGTTGTAAGTTTGATCGTTTAGTGTATCTTCAGTGAATAGCATGATGATGCAGTTAAAAAGTGAGTTTAATGTTAGCACTTTAGCATCACCTCGCTATGCTAGTGTCGCTAACATTTGTGTCCTCCTGCACTCCTTAATGTTACGTTGTTGAATGTGATATATAGCATCGATTATGTTGGACAATTGCAATGTTGGTGGCGTGGACAAACGGCTCATTTGCATTAAAGCTACACACACACACACACACACACACACACACACACACACACACACAACGGTTTTGAACTGTCTAAATTCCAGCATCAAGGTTTTTTCACTTTCCCCTGGTTTGTTGTGATGCATTTCAAGAAAAGAACCTTGTGGGAAACCAATCAGGACGGGAAAACTATCATTTGATGTACGCCAGAAACTGTGTAATCGTCAAAGGCTGATTAAGAAAGATTTGGACAGACTTCCCTCGTCATCTCCCTCTGTCCCTCCGGGGGGTGTCACCCAAGGAAATGGGAGTGGGCCAAAGTCACAGGAGGTTACTATGGCGCCAATGCTCAGCTTGGCAAAGGGAAGCAGATTTGAGTGGAACAACAGCAGGGGCTATACCCGGCAAACAGATCAGTCAAAGATTGTGGAAAACAGGAGCAAGGTTTGGGGACAGATCCATGGTTTGCTGGGTGATTACGGTACAGTACGATGCGATGGTATGATCAACAAAGGTTATCAAACAATAAGAGCGATTAAAGTACAGAACCAAAAGTGGCACTCAGGACCAAGGCCCAACAGTTAACAGAAGTAAACAAGAACAGCTGAATGCCATATTTTCATTTGTTAGCTAGCAGGCTACTTTGTCGTCCGTCATGAACGGACTTTGATAGTTTAATTCATGAATAGTGACGGAAACAGCACAAATGCACCAGAAACAGAACATTCTAAATCCATTGAGTAGTTTACACGTATCACTGGCAACTAACTAACAAACCAACAAACACAAACTAAGGTCAATTTACAATTTCCTGCTTGACACTGTGCTTTGTGGAGGTAATAATAATAATAATAATAATAATAATAATAAGTGTGTAACCGTGCAAATATCTGTTCTTCCTGCATGGTAAAACAATACAAATGAAAGGGCTTTTCTTCGATCATCAAGCAAATGCTCGCCATGAGCTCATGGCACTTTAACGCACATCTTGTCTTTCCACACTCCGGCATGACGCCGCATACCCGATCATTACATTTCTCCAAAACAAGCCGTCGCTCTTGATTGATGGCGACCAATTTGGCCAAGCTACACACGCTAGCAACCCTATTAAACTTTCAGCAAGGCAACAGCTGCTCATGCATTTACATCAGCGCAAAAACACAGCGCATCTCATTTTTATCCTCCAGCTTTGTTTTCGTCTTCACTGATGCTACGAATGGAAGAAACTGTAAGAAAGACGCAAACTCGGAGCTGATAGCCCCGGGCAATTATTGGTTTATTTCTGCTGGGTCAAACCCTCAGTGATCCCTCTCTCACCACATTCTGTTTGAAAATGCATTAACTCAATCATACATATTAATGGTACATACTTCAGGACATCATTCCTGACAACCGGACCACATTCACAGCTTGACGTGTCCAAACAGCCAACATTAAAATCAATAAATTAATATACATAAAAAGCAAAGACTTTTATTATAAAAATGAATGTCAATGAGCCACTGGAATACCAGAAGGGTGCATCCTGAAATTGTTTAGGATGCTGTTTTTATTGTTCGACAAATCAGGTTACAGTAATGGCAGCTCAAATGAATGACACTCACTGGAAAAATTGCCTAACTTCATCAACAACTTTAATATAACAGTATACAATCATTTTGTCTGTACATTTTAATACAGCGGAACCTTGGTTAGTGTCATTAACTTCGTCCAGAAGGTCTGACTCTAACCAAAACGGACACTAATAGCCACGACTGAGCGGAAAATACTTCCCCACGCAAACGCTCCTTCTCGTCACAATGACCTGTTCGGCAGAGAGAGAGAGGAGGGAATGAAAATCAACAAGTTTGTTTTTATTTATCGTGCAGTTAATTGCTTTATTGATTATCATATCGTATCGTGAGGCACCCTGGGATTCCCAGCCTTATTACAAACACTCAACTGCAACCTGTGCTCTGAGCACAAAAAAGGTCAGCATACAGACTATGAACAATGAAGCCAAGTAGCATTCGAGTGTCACACGCACAAAAAACCTGAGAAAACTCTTGTCTGCACCCCCTCGTACTCGCCCATTTAGCATCGGTTGTACTCACGCTACCATTTGCAATTTTTTTTTAATGAAAAGCAAAGCATTAAAGTAAGCAATGAAGCATAATCACAGCAGAATGGAAAAATTCTTTGACTTGACAACTTCTGTCCTGTAAGAAATCTGTTCTGCTTCCCAGTTTGTGGGCAGGCATAACTTCCCAACAATTCAATAGAGCGAAAAAATTACAGTGTGCGTGAGAGAAAGAGCATTGTGCTAACACAGGCTTATTAAAGCAGCACGCTGACGCACTTTGCAGATAAAATGAGACGGCTGCCTGTCAGCAGGTCGTTCATTCATCACAATGCATACTAGAAAGCGGCGCTAAGAAAAACTGTGGAAGGGAAAAAAATCCTGAATATGATTTTGACGAGTCAGGGTTTGAACCCTCTAATGGCATTAATGTGTTTCCTCCGAAGCAAAGTAGTAAAAAAACATTGTCTGATCTCATTCACCCTTTCGGCTTTATTTCAGAAAAGGGAGCTCTGGTGAAAGGGAGAAGCATAAATCCAGAGGTTGACGACACTCTGCATTGTCTGCCTCTCATCCCTCGACAACGCTGCTGCCCCTCCTCCTCCAGCCTGGCCACCTTATTTTTTGTCCTCCGCCAACCCTTCCCCCCCCCAGCCCTGGCAGCTCACGGGGGACCCCCACTCCTGGAGCTTTTCTTCCCCAGGCGGGAGTGCTCCAGTGAAAGGCTAATAAATGACAGCGCCTCTCCTGATCCCATCAAATACAGCAGCTGGACCATCATGGGATGGAGACTCTGGGGGGGAAAGGCTACATTTAACATTTAAAGTAAAAATATTGATTCTTTTCTAGAGCATTGGCAATGACATCTTAATATTTGGACATGCTCTTCTGAAACCAACCAACATATTAGGGAAATATGCCATTGAAGTCCCGCAAAACTTCATATCGTGGCGAGACATGAGCCAACTAGAGCTCACTGCTAACTGGTTATCGTCACATATCGTTAAGAAAAGGGTGCGTTTTATAGTCAAACAAAAAACGTCAGCAAGTTATTCTGCAGCAGTGATCAATAAGAAAAGCAGAGACTCGTGGTGTAACTCTGTGAGTTAGCAAAGAACTACAGAGTCAACCGCTGATGACGTCACAGACAGGCGACAGAGCTGTGGGATAATGACTTCCGGTTTCGTTTTCCATGCTAACACACTGATAAAAGGGACGTTTGTTGATAAAAAATACATAACAAACACAGTTGGACTCACTAATAACACAACAAGACGTGCGCCATGTCGTACGCTAACCGTGAAATGTAAGCGAATCGAAGCAATTTTTTGCGTAAACCGAAAGTACGCCAACTGAGGTTCCGCTTTAGTTAAAATATCCGAGCAGTTAGATAGTAGTGAAAATATCTAAGACTGGACGAAAAGTTTAACTGGTATCAAAAAACTTGTCAATGACACAAAACTTTGACATATCCAAAATGCTCCAGATGGGACAAATCCTTAAAACAAAAACTGTTGCAAACTTGCAAGTGATTATTTATTAAAAATGTTCAAGATTGGACAAAACTTTTTAACAGAGCTGAACTTATCTGATTACTTTACCAAGCTTTGTGATTGTACTGAAATATCCGAAACGTTTATATCAGAGGTGCCCATTACATCAATCGCATAAACGTCACTTTGTAGATGTCATGTAACATTAGTCAGTTACAAACATTTAGAAATACAGTAAATATATACAGTATATTTTCTATGTTTATAATAGGAAGTACATCTTTGGGACTTGGTGGCAAGCTTAAAAAGTGTGACCACCCCTGGTTTAGATAATGCTGAAAATGTCTAAAACTGGCATGTATTGAAATTATATGCAACAACTGTATTGAAATTGTGCAGGATTGGACCATACTTTTAAACAGTCCTGAACATATTCAAGACTATACAAGAATACGTGGTATTTTTTGATAATACTGAAATTACCAAAGGCAAGAGATTACTATTGAAAAAAAAATGACAAAACGTTCAGATAATATCGATAATATTCAAAGTTTTTAAGGCAGTACTAAAAATACCCAAGACTGGAAAAAACGTCCAGTCACAAAGACTACAATTTTGTAGTCTTTGTGAGATGTGAGAAAGGCAGAGTTTGCGGCACATGACCCTGTGAGTCTGGCTGGCCTTTGGCTGGCGTGTACAGTACGTGGTGCGTGGTCCCAGCCACGATGTTGGCCTCAAGAATGTACTTATGTTGCCAATTGGGAGCGTAAACAAGTTCTCGCAGGGTTGCATGTCTCGCAGTGTCTTCTAATCTCCCGAAGGAGGGGCAGGGGGTTGTAGGGGTGGTGGATACTGGTAACACAAAGGCATCTGACACGAGGGGGAATAATCGCAGACACAGCCCCCCTACCGGGATGAGCTAACCCCGCCATTGCTTGGCATTACATCATGCCGGTGAGTCATAGCATTGGGGGTCAGGAGACAGTTAAGTGCATGCTCTGTATAAAAAAAAAAAAAAAGGTAGTCGCTGGATTTTACTGCAGGAAAAACCAAACAGCATGGAGCTAAAAACAGTCCTAGACTTCTTGGTACATAAATCATTAACCTTCACGCACTTGCTTGGTTTTTAAAGGCTTCAGGCTGCATTTTCCAACAAAGAACCCCCAGAAAAGTCCAAGAAATAGGTTTAGGGGAAGATTAAGATGGGGACAACAGCCAATAAGGTTTTACTTGAATTTGCACTTTGAATTACCTTGTGTATGAATTGTGCTCTATAAATAAACTTGCCTTGCCTTATTGTCCACTCCTTCCTAAACATGGCTATATTTGAAAAAACAACAAAAATGTTCGACTTTTTAGGAAAACTTGTGATTACATTGCATAAACTGGCTTTTTTCAGCAGCATCTCTTTAAGGAAGCCGATGTTTTAAAATGTGTTTTTGACCGTGATGAGGATTTGTTTTCGTATAAACGGTCACCAAACAAGCAAATGACTGTAAATGACCTGGGGCCTCATCGATAAAGCTTGCGCACCCACAAAATGGGTCCGGAAAGTTGCGTCCGCCGTTTTCCAAGCAAAGCGTGGTACCTATCAAAACACAACTTGACCTGAGAATGCACGCACCGCTACGGCACCTTTGTCGTTGGCGTACGCACCTTTTGGAGACATGG
Organism: Dunckerocampus dactyliophorus; assembly: GCF_027744805.1. NCBI lineage: Eukaryota > Metazoa > Chordata > Actinopteri > Syngnathiformes > Syngnathidae > Dunckerocampus > Dunckerocampus dactyliophorus. The sequence continues at coordinate 18,606,043 of NC_072834.1, forward strand.
CAAACAGGCCACGCGCATTTTAAGTGGCGAAGTGAAATCATATGTCAGAAATAAACATGCAATTGAAGCCAATAAGGATTTATCCATCACTACATGAAAACATCACGCCGTTATTGGCTTAAAACATGAGTGGAAAGTGTTGTTATTTGACGACACTGATGGACATCATTTGGCATTTATCATAAACACCATTACGCACGGGCAAATAGTATCCAGATTAAAAGATACATGAAAAACACAACGCAGCGCTTGAATAATTCGTCATTTTATTTTATAGTCATGATATTATGTGTTTGATTAATATTAATTATAGCAAACATCAGGTTGTCAATTAAATAATGCTTTGAAATAACACACGTTAGTCCCTCATAAAATAATTATAATATACCTAATAGTTTGATGGTGTTAATGTCATCGTTAAGTGAAATAATTTTAAAATATCCGTCTGGAATTTCAGCAATTCGTTTTTGATATAACTTCTTCTTTCCCATTTGCTCACTGAAAATGGAAATGTGCCTTGATATCCGACCACTTTTGTTGTTGCCTCGGTTGGCCCTGCTCCATTCACACAGAACACAGCGGACGTGCTGCCACGCAATCTTTGTTGTGTGTCTTCCAAATATGACACTTTTTCCAGGATTCCCACCTCCATTTCCGTGAAAGCCAGCTTCTTCGTCCTCGTTGTCGTCCCACCCGCCGTGATTCCAATGCAATCAAGGCTCTTTGAATATGGACGCCACATTCTTGAAACACCTCTATGGTGAAGTGGAGGCGTGGAAAGGGCGTAATTTAGGCGGAGTTGCGTACGCACACATCTCCTCAAGGTGGAATCTATGAACCACAAATTGCGTGACTGTGTGCGTACGACACTTTTTTTTAGGTCTGAGTATTTTTGTCCGTACACCTATTTTGGGTTTCTGGCGTACGCAGACTTTTAGTGAGATTTCCACGCACATTTTATAGATGGGGCCCCTGAACTGGATAAATTGAGACAGTTAGCCCACACAAAGCCCCTCTGTTTAACCCCTATCCTTTTGAAGTAAGCAAAACAAAACAAAGGCATTAATTGGGGATTACCCGAGAAGATAATCTAAGGCTCGGAAGGGCGCTAGACACCATCTTGGGATGAGATCACTCGTCCCGCCCCCGATGCCCTTAGACAAGCACTAATAGGTTGTTTCACCACAAATGCCATCAAAACATACAGGTTGATGACAAACTAAATCATCCCACAAACCACTCATAACTCCATTAGTTGACAAATATTTGGCATAATTACACTCTGATGGCAAATGGATATTGACAGCTTCATCTCCTCCGTCTAAAAGCTTTTCCTACAGTTGTGAAGTGCAATTTACATTTAAGTCAGGTCAGCACAAATAAGACAACGCTGATTCCATAAGTGACAAAGATGTACAGTATCTTGAAAAAGGCCAGTGGTTGGCTACAAAAAAGCAAGATGAGACAAAAAAGTTGCACACAGCATACACACTGGCAGAGTGCAAGAAATACCAGCCCAATGTATAAGCCAGGGGTGTCTAAAGTGCAGCCCCGGGGGCCATTAGCAGCTCGGGGCTGTTTTTTTATTGGCCTTCTAAAAATTCTAAAAATATAATTGAACAAGAAAACTTAAAAAAAATAATAAAAATAAACAGTAAAAATGGAAAATTCAGCAGTGATTTTACACAAAGTCAAAATATGAAGAGAAAAAAGTTATGTAAATTACGAAAGGAAACTTTAAAAAGACTATTTAAGAAGAAAGTTGAAATACTGCAAAAAACTGCAAAAATGGGAAAAAAAAACCCAGCAAAGACCAAAGTTCATACTAATAATACACATTTTCACCTCTGTCACAAAGCTGAAATACAGTTTTTTTCTTGATACATATAACTTTTTAACATATCCACAGTACATGTATTGCTTTTCACCGTCGGCGGAAAAGGTTTGGACACCCCCCACTTGGGCCTCAGTTGCAGTAGTACTACTATGGTAACTACTCCAAACAGAGGTCCGACAAACAGTTAAAGGCACGTAAAGTGCACTGTGGTTTGGTGACACTCCATTTGTGATCAGCTTGGCAGTTGTTAAGATTAAACGACTTTAGCATGAAGTACAAATTAGAAGCTACTACTACTTTTAATGCGACATAAACCACATACGCAGGTTGATTTTTTTGTGGTGTTTTTGAAATGATCACAACCACGACATTTAAGTGCCAGACCAGGTCTTTTTTGTTCCTTAAAACCATTACCGTAGTTGCATTAATGCATGAAGTGTAGGGCGGTAACGCTGTACTGATAACGCAAATGGTGGGGGAGTGCTGGTGATGGTAGTGGGTGTATAGTACCCTTTTTCCTGCATAATCTTTTCTGCTTATTTGTCCCCCCCCCCCCCCCCCCACACACACACACACACACACACACACTGACTTTTCAATAGGGATGCCCTCAGAGCTCACACAATGAAAATGGCTGGCGGCTCTATTCACGCGCTTATTAATATGCTAGCACGGTCCCTCGTAGCCTGACAGTTGCCGGAGATGAAATGCAGCCAGTCATTTTCGGCGGAAATCTGTACACTTACTAATTCGGCGTGGAGAAGAAAATGGTGAGAATGTATGAATAATGAAGCAATTATTTCATTTAGGGCGCATGTAATGACACATTATGAAGTTTATTATGATGGCTTTGTTTTAGCTTTGATCTTCAACATACGCCATGGAGGCGACTAAAAAGCAGGTATATCCCACGTTTTATTGTGTATTTTGTTACATACTGTACTCTAACGTCCCTCAGATATTCCGCCTAGTGCTACTGTTCAGTTCACTTTACCACGGTACACTTCAGATCAAGAATACCCTGATCAGGTTTGCGTTTCGATTTGGGGTTGGATATTTTGGGACGATTTACCAAGCAATAATTTGTAAACCAAACTAAATTGAACTGCACTGCCTAGTGGAAACAAGGGCGACACTGCAAAGTTGATCATAGTTGTAAAAAAAATAATGTCATAGCAGACAATGTACATTAGGCACGGGGCGGTTACCGGTTTCAGATTCCTTCAAAGGGATGCACATTTCGAAGATTTACTCCATTTACAACATGTTTTCTTGTATGCGCATGCGCAGTAGCGCTAGGTGCCACGCGTGTCGTCATTCCACCGAAAAGGCCACACTGTTTGTCATCGTTGTCTGTCGGCATATTACTCAATTGGAGGGTCATCAAATGTGGAGATGTGATTCAGAAGAAGACAGCAGCTGAGGATAAGTGGTAGAATGCGTTCACTTTCCACTGAACAAGAAGCAACAGCCACTTAGCAACAGTTGCCAACAACAATCACATGACCCGGAAACGGAAGTGAAACTTGGTGACACCAGCAAATGAATGAAAACTCAGCAAATATGCAATCCAACAATTCCTGTGGACAAAAATGATTTATGTTGTTTTTTGAGCCACTTGTTGAGCCAGTGATATATTTATGGTCTTTTATGGACCAGTTGAAGGATTAGCCACTGTAGACTACATCAAGAACTGCATTTTTATTTATTTTAAATACATATGTTCCACTTACATCATGTTCTATTATATTGTTTACAAATTACAACAAAGAAGGTTTTTTTTCCCTCTTCTTTTCAATAAAGATATTTCAATATCACCCATTTTAAAGATGTAATTATAATACATTGAACCGTGAAACCGTGATAATTTTGCCCAAGATCATCATACTGTCATAATCTCATGCCACTCCATGCCTATTGTACATATCATGTATTAATTATACTGCAACTGCCTAGCGTTACAGATAAGAACGCTTTTCAGATATGGAAAATGTTGTTGGGATGGGTGCCAACGTAAACGGCAGATATCGGAGCTTCATTTGGGTGCTAAACCTGCAACAAGCGTTTGAAGCGAGTCACGTCTTGTAAGTAACACAAGGTCCTGACAGAGAAACACTGAGTCTGACTCTCCTTTTAAACTTTGTAGCCAACCTGAACACGCCAACAGGAGTGCTCAGTTCCAACACAGTAAAAACTCGCACACATCCTGTAAAATACAAGTTGTTTTTTTTTTGCACATTTCCTGTATTATTAATTAGGTATTATTTTATGTCCTGTATATTATAGAATAATTCAATGGCTATTCTTGTAACTTGAATGGCACAAAATACCATAAAAATAAAAAGTCATTGTTTTTGGACAAAATGTGTAAGTTGTCCGTTGGCCGGTCATGATAGTCGATAAAACGATTAATCGAACGATAGAAAAAAAAAACAGGTCGATAATTTTGACGCCTCGATTAATTGACATGTGCGACATGTACGTGTGGCTGTTCCATTTCCTCGTCTTTCTGTAGCACGCAGGCTGGATGACAAGAGGATTCACTCTGCTTGTGTCTGTGCGCATTGGTTGTATAGTCAAAAATTAAGGGAAAGAGTGAGCTTCCTGTCAGCTATTCAGCGTATTTGTCACAGTACATGGAGGCGGGGGCTAGCTACATAGTGATTGAATACACAGAGTACTAGCTAGCAGTAAGAAAGCAAACGCTAATATGAATGAAAGCACAAAAGCGTTAGTTTCTAAGCCAAATGCCAAAGTTCCAGTGTGGATGTGCTGTGGAGCATTCGTCCTGGCGGTTTACGCTTGCTGGGGCGATTGATCGGCGAAGTGAATGTATAGTGCCGAGCGGCGCAAGCTCGCGGATCGTGTCACTCGCTGCATTGAAGGGGGCGGACGGTGCGATTTGCCTGGGAGGGCGTGCATGTCGCGGACAGCGGTTCCTGAGCTGTGTGGCCGAGTGGAGGAGGACGTGTGGAAGGATCAGCAACATAGCATTTTACTCCACCACTCAGCTGTGATTCAGCTCAAATATGAGCCCCTACATTTGTTTAACAATACACTACATAACTCTGTGTGTGTTTATTTGTAGGTTTTATTGGAGTGTTTTTTTTTTTTCTCAACAGAGACGGCTTATATAGTGTAGCGTCACTGGGAGCACTTCCTGTTTCCCAGTGTGCTTTGCAGTACAGTTTTTGGAAATGTAAAAAGTACACGCTTAGAGGTCACGTAGTTGTCGGTTATTATTCTGCATTATACGTTGTTTTCGTCCACCAATTGCATTGCTGTGTGTTAGTCTTTTGACACCATGAGTAGGATCGGTATGTGAATTGGTGACCCGCGATTCGTGAGTGTGAGCTTCTAGTGACTCACACAGGTACACTGCACTTATGTACCATCTAGTGGTTTAAACGTGACATGACACAGTGAACATGTACTGATAACATTAAAGAAATAATAACCTCAATGAAAAAAAATGGCCTAAAAAAAGTCAAAATTATCGACTATCGCCGATAATTTATAGCACAATTATTGACCAGCAAAATTTATCGTGACAGGTCTAGTTGTCGGCCGTCGTTTAACCTGATACCGGCGGGCAACCGGATAATATGTAAACGATACCCAACCCAAGTTTCTTGGTTCTAGACAGGATTTGTGAGCAGTTATCGTGTTTAAAACATACGTAATTACATTCTGACTTACATGACGTGACACAGTACAACACTGTGTTCATGTCACTTTCACGCATCTACGCAGATGGTGCAACGACAAAAGTTCCAAAGGCTACTAGTTTTATTCTGAGCGCGATGCCTTATAATTTTCCTCTTGTTTGGCTGCTTTTTTTCCCCTCCTCCCTTTCTCCCCCCTTCGTTCAAAAATAGTCTGTATTATTTTCATAGCTGCTTTGAACACACACACCACACCGCACGGCAGTTAAAGTCACATATGTTTGCCATTTAGGAGTTGTACACTTTCTCTCGCAAGTTCAACTCATCTTTTCTTTTTTTTCAGCTCCACACTATAATGCACGAAAACACTGACAATACCGTTGTTGTTGTTTTTTTTAATATATAATGAGACAACAGATATTAGCTAGAATGACCCCACATTGGGTATTAAGAGGGGGGTTAAGGCCTGCTGTACACTCCTTAAGTGCCATCGTCATTGATAAAAACTGGCTAAATACATTCATAGACTTCTCAGCATGCACAAGCAGCCTGCCATCCATCAGACTGCACAAACATTTCTTCACTGTGATGCAGGACCAAAGGAGAAATCACATTTAGCCCGAGGGGGCTGTGATGTTAATTTGATGTTATTTACCAGAGACCCCTTGCATTTAGACCCCGTTGCGTCGACACATTGGTCTCGCTGAAATAAATGATATGATTTTTCCCAAGTAAAACAGCTGAACCTCGGTTGGTGTACACCTCAGTTAACGTGTTTTACGGTTTACGTAGAAAATGCACGCCAAAATTTTGTCTCGGTTTGCGTGCATTTCTCGGTTAGAGTACAATATGGCGCGTGTCTTGTTGTGACATTAATACGCTGGGTCCAACGTTTTTTTGTTTGTTTTTTTAAAATCACAAAATGTTAGCATGGTAGCGTGCTCTCAAAATGAAAACCGGAACCGGAAGTCATTGTACCCCAGCTCTGTCACCCGTCAATGACATCATTGGTGGACTCACAGTTACGCCACAACTCTCTGCTTTTCTTATTGATTTTATTTAATCGGTTTATTGTACCCTGCCTCCCGCCCGAAGTCAGCTGGGATAGGATCCAGCATACCCCCGCGACCCTAATGAGGATAAACGGGGATGGATGAAAATAAGCCATAAATGAGCCCAAGAAAGTTGTGAGTGCCAGCATTTTGATAAAAAAAAAGGTGAGAAACACTACTAAATTTGAAAAATAACTCCTAGCAAAGTATGCTAGCTGCTCGCCATCACCACCTTTGTCAACAATCAAGCCTTCGATCAAGTGATGTTCAATGTTCATTTATCCCTTTCATTATTCTTTTATATGCATTTTAATTTGTTTTCTGCATGTAAAATATTTATCTACTAAAATATTCCATTTCTGAATAAGGAATCCTACTTTGCAGAAACTCACTTATCACGGCAGGGTCTGAAACCAATTAACGCGATAAACAAGGGATGACTGTAATTGGATTTGCAGGATTTTCTTCTAAGAAAACTGATTCGGTTAGAGTACGTTTCGGTTTGAGTTGGACCTTCTGGAACGGATTAATGACGCTAGCCGCGGTACTTTCTTGCAAATGCAGACATTAATCATGATCAATTCTATAATCTGAACTGATACCGAGGCTTTAGCAGTCTTCAACTGCTAGCTTGGCATCTAATGCCAGAACACGATACAGGAGAACGGAGCTAGGATTTTCAAACCAGTCTGAAATCATTATGAGACCGCCGACATGACAGACCTAATCTTTCTGAATAATTGAAATCGCAACAATACCACAAACCAAAGAGGGGAGTCAGTCACAACACAAGGCCACACCAATCACACAGTCAATGGACTCAGAAGCAAAACTTTGGCTGTTCATACTGTATGTATGCGTGTGCCGATGGTTTCTGAAGCGAATGCCACAGGCGACAGCCACGGTGTGGGAACATTTTGGTTTTAAACAGAATGAACATGGTGAGCGCATGAACACCGACGGCCGACAGTTTTCTCAACTGAGGAAAAAAACTACCGATGTAGGTGCCTCGGACAGCGAAGCCTTCGTCCCAACAGTCTTACCGAGGTGTTTGGTCTGCAAATATAAACAAAACGGTGCAAAACAAAGTGTCGCTGGCTACATTACAAAAACATATATACAGGCAATTTCTGTGTCAAGCTAATGTCTCACACAGGTACACCGTACACTATACTTGATATACCATCTAGTGGTTCAAATGTGAAGTACACCTCTCATGACAAATCATGAAAAACGGTCAATAAAATCGCACACAACAACCAGCTAAATGTGTTATTGTGACAGGCCTAGTTGTTTGAAAAAAAGAAAAAAAAGCTAATTCTGATTACACTTCCAGTTCAGCGACCTCTTAATGGGAGTTGGTCACCGAACAAGAATCTCGACTTGACGATCCTTCCTCTGAAGACCCAAAATCAGGACATACTTTGTCCTTCTAAAATACGATTCCACAAATAGATTATTTATACTTTCATTGCTGGAAAACCGATGTAAGTCTCATCCCTGTGTCTTTACTGTCCTCAAAATTTAATAACCACTGAACTGGAGCAGGAACTGGAAATCAATAAAGGTAATTAAGTCGCTCAGCCTTCAAATAAGTAATAGTGCCTTAACCCTTTTAATACACCCCAGCCTATCAAATAATACGATCAATTTCTTTGACTTTCTTTTCCTCCCTGCGCTGACGCACAGATGTCTAATTATCTCTCTCTGGGTTCCTTTCACTTTTTCTTTTTTTTTTTTTTTACACATATGTGCGCTGCAGTGATGCCTTAAAATATCTCCCAGAAGATTCTGAGCCATGCAGCGTCTCAGACCAGGGTGCCGACAGGACACGTAAGATTAGCTGCACTAATATAAATAAGCACATTCCAGCGGAAAATGATTTAAAGTGGCTTTTTAAGTTTGATTTACAGCAGCAAACGCACTGTAAGACAGTGATGGATTAGGCTTCATCTGCACTTTTTTTCATGGCAGTAAAATTTATTGCGGGATGCTAACAAATCAAATTAAGCTGAATTGATGGCTGAAGCATTACTTAGACCAGAGTACTTTTATTTTAGAAGTAGGAGTACAATAGGAGTAGGGCTGGGCATGGTTAGAATTTGAACGATTACCGTTCTGATTCTGATTCCTCTTTTAGAATCCGGTTCCTAACGATTCTTGATTCCGATGCTTTTAAAAGCCATAAAGGGTCATAAAGGTTTGCATGGTTTAAATGAGGGAGCTAACCAGAATTCTTTTTGGATGAAGTGTCTCAACTTCTTTATGAATTTTTTAATGATATGAAGTTTTTATCAACTTTGTTATGAATTTCTTACAGGGCTATTTCCAACCAGTATATACAGTAAATATCAAAGCAACCATCCATTCATTTTCTATGCCTCTTATCCTACTAGGGTCGTGAGAGTATGCTGGAGCCTATCCCAGCCGACATCGGCCAAGAGGCAAGGTACACCGTGGACGAGTCGCAAGCCAATCGCAGGGCACATATAGACAAACAATCATTCACACTCACATTCATACCTATGGACGATTTAGAGTCTCCAGTTAACCTAACATGCATGTTTTTGGAATGTGGGAGGAAGCCAGAGTACCTGGAGAAAACTCACCCACACACGGGGAGAACATGCAAACTCCACACAGAGATGCCCCACAGAGATTCGAACCCAGGTGTTCCCGATCTCCTGACTTTATATTCAACTTGACTAGAAATGTTATAAAGTTTCTGATGTTTACTTTTGAAAAGTAGTATACTTTGTTTTCTGCCTAAGTGTTGGTGTAAGCAATTTTTTATGAGACCCATTTTGTGAACACAGGTAAACAGGATATAGCTGAAACCGCTCTTATTTTAAAAGGCAGGAAGTGTGTTGTGTGAGTTGAGATAGTTCCTTGACTGTTGCGAAAAGAGACTGACTGTGCCAATGATGAACTTGGCTTGCCGTAGCCATAGCATCTGTCGTTTATTCACAGCCAACTTCCACATCAGCAAGCATCCTAAAACCCTTACATTGTCATGAGACAGACGTCATTTATTGTTTGACTTCCCTGATTCTGACCGCTTATCACAGATGAGGTACTGTGTTATTTCTACACCATGAATGTGTGAACATTAATCATGTTGATGGTGCACCCTTCTGCATGATATCATCGTGTTGCAAATGTTGTAAATGTTGCACTGAGCCGACTGCTCTTTGTTTTTTCCAAGTTAATCCAAACTTTTTAGCTGCTTCTTCTTCACTGGTGCTCTCCAGCTTCTTCTTCGTTGGTATACGTGGCTATTTCTTCCGGTCGGTGAAGTGCACATCGGATCTAGGAATCAAAATAAAATCATGTGCACGATCCCGGGAGAATCGGGATGTTAGTTTTGGTTCCCATCAATGCTCGAGACTTGATGCCCAACCCTACAAAGGAGTAAGGTATTATGACTAAATGCCGTCATTCCAACTATGATTTGGACCTAACAACAGAACCGAAACAGCTTGAAGACGAGGCCGAGATTGGATAAATTTGGTGAGGTTCGGGTCAATTCAGTTCAGATGTGTCAAAAAGCACGGACCAGTGCCAAAACAATACAAAGAATCATCATAAAATCTCAAACTGTCTGGCACGCTCACCAAAATATGCAACTAGAGAGCTCACCGTGTTTTTTAATATTTGTAACGATACAGTAAACAATTGCGTTGAGCATGTGCAAAACTCACCAAATAATATGTCAAAAACGAGTTGCGACTTCATCCAATCCAGTGTGTTAGTGGGCAACTTTTGAGCCGATGTTACAGATTTTTAACACTAATTCCGCTATTTCGCCATGAAATACCCTAACAAATGTCAAAAATGGAAGAGAACCAGGAGTTTCCTGTGTTTACTTCTCAGTTGTTAACCATGGTAAGATGTCCAATTGTATCCAGAAGGACACTGAGGGAAGAAAACAGACCACTGCAGCAGAAAGGCAAGCTAACGTTAGCATACGTGCTCATTTTTGTCTTATCTAAACATGTATCCTCAAATGTTGACGACATGATGAAGAATCTGCTTCACCAATAAACAACAAGCTGTGGTTTACGTTTGCCACTTTGGGGAACTGTGCCGTGAGCTATGCTAACAAACCACACGCTAATGCCGCTATTTCACTTCACAGCACCAGCGAGGACGGGTTTTCCACTTCGGGAACCACGAGACACTCTAACAAATGTCAAGAATGGAGGAGAACCAGGAATCTCCTGTGTTTACTTCTCAGTGGTTAGACAAGACAAGGTGTCAACTTTTACCCAAGGGGAGACGGATGACAATGAATCAGAGCCGTGTACAATAGGTAAAATGCTACACTGCAAGAAAGGGCTGGCCAAATATAAGACAAAAAGACTAGATTTTTGGGGAAAAAAAAAACTCCTTAAAACTAGTGAAATCATCTGTCCACGCAGCAAGTAAACTTTACTTGGTAAGAAATCCTAAATTAAGATTTCTATATCCACAAATAAGCAGGACCGAAATCCTAGATTTGACATTTTTGTAGCAGGACCAGTAAGCTGGAAATACTTATTTTTTAGAATAAAATACTTATTCTTTTACCTTCTTAGAACCGATAAAAAGTGAAAAAGTGAGACCATGACCCATTCAACATGGCCCCCCTCTCAGCCTTGCCAGTTTGGTCCAATGGTAGGCAGAGCATTACAATTGCAGCTGGTTTTGACTGGAGCGAGGATTGAACCACCAACCTTATGGTTTCCGGGCAAATGTGTTGGAAAAACCAAAATAACTTATTTTGAGAGTTATTTGCTCAATTTGCCTAATTTCTGAACTAAATTAGTAATTGCTCATTAAAATTAAGGTTATACTATAAAGTCAATGAGTAAATAGCCCTTCAAACTAGGGAAATTATCAACATGTCTAGAAATATGGTTTTAAATCTTGGCAAATGGCAAATAATTTGCAGTGTAGAAAATGTTTTAGTAAATCATTTCAGCCAATCGTGTGTTTTTCAAGTGGCCAAGAGAACTTTGTTGGGGTTTTGCTACTGAGACAGTATGCCAAGTACAACAGTTGCTAATAAAGACAAACACAAACATGGGCTAACAATGCTAACTTAGCACAATGTGACCAAGCTGATGCGTCATAAATCAACTATTCTTCTTCTCTCCAAAAGAGCCCCTGGGGGACCTCCAAACTCCACTTGTGGCGGCAGCATGCAGGACGCCTGGGGGACTAGAGAGCAGATGCCGAGGAAGAAGAGGAGGTGGTTTTGGGGCGGAGGTGGGGGGTTAAAAAATAGAAGGAAAAAAAAGGTCCCTCTCCCGCTCTATGCAACCACAGGAGCCCTAGGATTGGAAGCTATTGTATACACTCCTTGACTATGTAGGCGAGCTTCAGTAGAGGGACAACTTTGCTGCAGATTGTCCCCAAGCAAGCAGATTTAATGCTGCAGTTTTTGTTACAAACTGCACACTGAAACCCCCCAACCCAGGGCTATACAACTGGAGGCCCGTGAGGGACAAAACCCGCCTGGGAATGACATCAGGTCAAAATTGGTCACATTTTTACAACAGATCCCTAAAAACAACAGAGGCGCTGTCATATAGAGCAGAGGTCCCCAACCACCAGTAGGTACCGGCCCATGGGCGGGCCGAACCGGGCCGCTTGAAACTTTCAGGCGCAGTGATTAAAAAAAATAACCACATTGACTTGTATGTACTGTAAATGCATCTAAATTTTAGAAATACGGGCCATCATTTTATTCAAAAGATAATACGCCGTTAGAAATCCAAACGTTTTTACATGTTTTTGTTGTTTGTTGCAAGCGGCAACCTGTCCCATTTTGTTCAACGGTCCTTGAACACAACATTGTGAGTGTGCTAACTTTCTCCCACACTGCACAGATAAGACTGCTAGACTGTGGTTTTACCGTATATTTGGTTCCAAATGCTGACACTATAGCGTTTTTGGTACCAGGTTCTTAAAAACAGCAGCGTGCTCCTGTGATATAGAGGATCTTTGACTAGCGTTTTTGGCTGTAGGTCTTGAAAAACAGCAGAGCATTGCTGTCATATAGAAGATCTTTGACTAGCGTTTCATTTTACGCCGTAGGTTCTTAAAAACAGAGGGTGCTCCTGTCATACACAGGATCTTTGACTAAGTTTTTCTTTTGCAGTAGGTTCTTAAAAACAGCGCTCCTGTCATATAGAGGATCTCTGACTAGCATTTTTGGCAGTAGGTCCTTAAAAACAGCAGAGCGCTTCTGTCATATATCAGATCTTTGGCAGTAGGTTCTTAAAAACAGCAGGGATATCTTGACTACCGCAGTCTACCTATGCAGTCGTTAGCAAAGCACTCCTGTCAGATAGAAGATTTTTGACTAGCATTTTTGGGAGTTAGTCCTTAAAAACAGCAGAGTGCTCCTGTTGTATAGGAGATCTTTGACTACCATTTTTTTATGCAGTAGGTTCTTAAATACAGCAGCACACTCCTGTCATGTATAGGATCTTTGACTAGCGTTCTTTTTTGCAGTAAGTTCGTAAAAACAGCAGAGCGCACCACCGTCATCCACAGGATCTTTGACCAGAGTTTCTTTTTTTGCAGTAGGTTCTTAAGAACAGTACTGTGCTCCTGCTTACAGAGGATCTTTGACAAGCATTTTTTCGCAGTAGCTCCTTAAAAACAGCTGAGCGCCCCTGTCATATAGAGGATCTTTGAACAGCATTTGTTTTGGCAGTAGGTTCTTAAAAACTGCAGACTGGTCCAGACATACTGTATTAAGGCTCTTTGATTGGCCCTGTAGCAGCAGGTCCTTCAAACGGCAGAATGGTCCTATCTTTGGGCAGTCTACACAAATGCTTGTGTTTTCATTTATGTCGATATTATTCATTTAGTGAGGGAAAAATGTGACTGTATGGCAGATCCGTGCGTTGACGTTACAAACAAAGTTAGATGTCTGAAAATGTGCCCCCCTCCAGGCACAATTTAGTTGAAGTTCCCTTACTTAAAGCAACCACAGCCGTATTTAGAAACCTTTATCTCCATTATAAAAAGCCACGCGCCACAGACACAAACAGTTCTTCTCCTGCGAGGGGCTACAGTGGATCACTGTGGCGCACAAGCGCAGAAACCAAGTAGAACTTTCCAGACTTCACATTATGGATCGGTTGACACTTTTAATATAAACAATACAGCAGCCTTGGAGGGTGCACCGCATGAGCATCACCTGGACCATCATCCACCACAAACACCACAGCTGCACCCAGAAAAGGATGAATTAAAGTAGTTTTTAACATACAATCCTCATTTTAACCTCTTGGGGGAAACTTTTGGGTACGATCGCGTGTTGCATTCAAGCCGCCTCGGTTGGAGGATGAAAAAATCCTCTATTGAAAGCATCCCTATGGAGGAATAATGTTACACAAACTCACCTGCGCAGTTGATGTACAGCAATCCCAAGAGGATGTTCCTTATTTGTAGCATCTTTTAATCAGATAGTCTCCTCCAAAAAAACAGCAGAGCGGGTTTTGCTTGATGCTCCTTGCAGGATTTGCGCGCAACAATGAGTGACAAGCAGCAGCAGCAGCAGCGGCGGCGGCAGCGGCCGTAGCACTCACACATTCACACACATGCAAGCCAGCTGAAGTGATACCAGTGCGATTACTCCGCCCGGTGGCCCCTCTCGTGCACAGCATGCACGTACAAGAGGCGGCGGAGGAGGCGGTGACAAAGTAGGGCGCGGAGACGGCAGATGGTCCAGTAATTCGGATTACTGCGCTTGTGCTAACTCGCCGGTTGGGGTGTTTAGGAGAGGACATGGAGACACAATCAAGAGAACTACTGGACGAGAAAAGTGGCAAAATAAATAAATAAAATAAAAGTAGTTTCAAAATTGACTGTAGAAGCGACGAGAATCAAGCCTGGCTCAGCCTTATGGTGCAATGTGGGCAGAGCTCCACCAGAAGGCACTTTTGCATTATTTTGTGATTAAAATTCGTACTGTTGCTGATGAATCGATTACTTAACCCATTTAAAATGACTAATGGTAACCTGTCCAAGAGGTATAGGTATAATGAGATACGCGAACAAACAACACAACAGAACAAGTGGCTAACCTACAGGAAGTTCCAGAAAACATTCATTAATTCATTTTCTGTGCCATTTAATCCTCATTTCGGTTGTGGGGGTATACTGGAGCCTATCCCTGGGCGAGAGGCCAGTCAATCGCAGGGCACATATAGACAAGCAACCATTCACACTGACATTCATACCTATGGACAATTTATATAGTGTACCAGAAAACACATGCAAGCAATTCTGTTCTGATTGCGTCATTGTGTCCACTAGCTACCTGTTTGCCTTGTCAATGTACAACTCTGTCGCTAAGTGAGGCTACAAGTTAAACGGTTGGTAAAAAAGTGTCAAAATAAATGTAATAGTTCCAGTCACTATTTGTTTAAGCAAGTGACTTGGCATTATAGTGATAATGAGGGCAGTGCCCCACCAGAGGGCGTTTTCTCTCGTTCTTTCACGATTCAAATTTGTGCTGTTGCTACAGGATCGAATCCCGACTCACTGGCCCCATGCAAGATCGAACTATAGCAACCTGGAAGTATAGTAAGGAACTGTCGTAATGCGATACACTAACAAAAAAACAAACAAGATCATCTATGAAATAGACATTCTGCCTAGTAAGAAAACGTTTGTTCGCAATTCTGTTCTGATTGACGTCGTCGTGTCTGCTAGCGCACAACATTTTGATTTCCAGTGAAGGGAAGATTCGTATTATACCATTATATTTATACTACATAGGATGGTGCCTTGGTTTTCGTTATTAACTCGTTGCAAGGGGCACATCAAAAACCGAATCGCACAAACACCTAATACATTTTTCCAATAAGAAATCATGTAAATCCAATGAATCAGCTCCAGGCACCCACAAATATTCACACAAAACACATTTTATAGAGAATGATTCTAGTTTTACATGCATAATGGTGAGTTATTTGGCAGCCATACTCAAAAAAAGAAGAGACTTGTGGTGTAACTGTGTTAGTTATCAAAGAATACAGGGATTCTCTGTTTGGGCGACTCCGTGAGATGGACTTGTTCGTTAGGCACAATGTCGTGTGCAAAAACAGACATATTTTTGGCAATCGTTTTCGTCGAAAACTGAATCCTACGAAAATTAGGGTGAACGAAAAACGAGGTACCACTGTACTTACGTTCAATATTCATTTCGTGAAGCCTTCATACTGTGGTGACTCTGCATTATAGGGGCAACGAGGAAAGAGCCCCACCAGAGGGTACTGTTTTTCCACTCTTTTTTTGATCCAATTGTGAAACAAATGTTTTTAATAGGAATTCGGGTAACGTAGAAGTTCAGTCATCTGGTGTTATAATCGACACATACCGCCTAGCAACAAGTGCCCATGCTAATATATGATGACCAGATATTAAATGAATGATCAAGAAAACAATATGGATTTTGACCTATCTGCTAGTCAGATAATAGTTAGCTAGTTTATTCCCATATGTTGCTCATGATTTGCTTGTCTGTGCTGAGAAAATGTTGTGTCAGTATTATTCATCAGCTGGCTTGGAATCGAAACATTGCTGAGTTTGAGTTCAATCCAAACAACAAAACAAACAGCTCAGTCGTAGGGCTTTTCCAACCACACGACAAAAGAAGATAAGAATCAACATTCACACACAATTTCATCGCAGGTCCGAAGGGTTTCTGTCAAAAGCGACATTAAATGCTTTAGTTATCGTTTTGTGTTAGTTGTTAAACGTCTTCTTGCGGTTAAATGAGTACTTAATGTGCTTTTGGAGCTGTTCAGTCGCCACTATTTGTTAAGCTGTATGAAATGTTTGACGCACCTGTTTCCTAAATCCTGTCAGCCTGCGGACACTGGAAGTGAAGACCGCGGGGGCCCTCTAGAGGCCGAATGGGGTAACAACAGCGTCTAAATAGGCCCTTTGGCTCATTTATTGAAGAAACAGATTTGAAGCAGGATTTGTTTTGAATTTGAATTAGACTCAAATAAACAATTAAAAAAAAAAAGAGATATTTTTCAACTTTTTTATTTTTTTACCAATGAATTAATACATATTATATATGAGTAATTGTTTAATGGCTATTATTATTTATTTATTTATTATAAATATATATTTATATTATATTTGTATGTGTGGTTTATTAGAATTATTGTTATTCGTATTATACTATTTTATGATAATTCTATGTATTAGTATTATTTATTTAATATTTTATTTATTTTATATTTCAATCTATTGTTTTTTTGGTAGCATTATTATACTGTGTGATATAGCTGGAATTAAAATATATCATCTAATTAGGAGTGAACACTGCTGTGTCTAAGGAGAGAATACTTTTTAAAAAATTGAATCATTTTATCATTTTGTACTTGGCTGCAAACACTTTTCATTCCCAGGTTTTGTTTTGAATTGTTCTTTCTTTTTACAAGGTAAAAAGCCAAACTGGTGCTTGGGGAAATTAATCTTTCCCTATAAAGCCGCAAATTAATTAGTGTGCTTTCTTGAAAGGCTTTCAAACAGAAATAGGCCACCCATGCAGTTTGGTGTGTTAAAGGTTGAAGACAACGGCACTTATTATAAAAGTGACAACATTTGGAGATATAACAGCGTGTACTATTTAAACTTGGAATGTTTCAGTGAATGTACTTCACTGAATAGATTTGATGTGAATGCACAATGGGATTTCTGAAGTTGCAAATTAAGTCGAATGGAATTCAATCAAAAAAAATGGGCAAAAGTACTGTAATATCTGTGACTTGTGTGCCCTGGCCTTTAAGGGGCGGGGCTTGGGAAGTGGGGTGCGACGTCACGAGCAAGAGAGCGAGAGGTCGGAGTGCTAGGAGAGTGTTGAAAAAGTTGGAAGTGTTGTGGATGTTGGCGTGGGTTGTGGCCTACAGCAGCCCTTGTGTGAATGTGAACTGTTGCAAAGTTCTCCGCTGTGAATAAAGCGATTGAAGTGCATCGGCGACGTGAGTCTCTCCTTCCCCACAACCAGGGGCATTACATTGGTGTCAGAAGTTTCGGTTTCAACCCCGCTGCACGACCGCTGTTGTGGGGGGAGCATGCCCAGTGAGTCCGGCGCTCGACCGAAGGTGAAGGAGGGAGCTGACCAGTGCGTGATTGAAATGCCTGGTGAGTTCGGCGCTCGACCGATGGTGAAGGAGGAAGCCGGCGAGTGTGTAATAAGCATGCATGAGACAAAGTTCGCGGAGCACGGACTCCATGACTCCGGCGTTTCGCGCCAAACTAGAGCGCGGCGGCCATGATGGAGGTGCGTCACGACGCGGAGAGGAACAAACATGGCGGCGCCCATCAGCACATGTGGGACCTGATGAAAGCACTGAAATTCTCTGGTAAAGGGAGCTGGGAAGCCTATAAGGCACAGTTTGAGCTTGTGGCTGATGCAGCGGGCTGGACTGAGAGGTTGAAGGCGGTGCTGCTGGCATTATCGTTGACAGATGACGCTGCGTCCTGCTTACTGCTGCTGGACCCGGAAGAGAGGCTTAATTACTGCACGCTAGTGGGCGCACCGCACAGGGTTTCAGGGTGTGTAATGTTAAAGACACCACACACTGTGAATTCAAGCACCGTGAGCGTCAGCCAGGTGAGCAGCTTCGTTGCCTCGCCCATGACATCGAAGCCCTGGGTCGTTGCGCATATGCAGGGATGCCGGGCTCAATCCAGAGCGAGCTGATTTGTGACCAGTTCGTCCAAGCACTGAGACCAGACGAGCTGCGCCTGCATGTCCAGCTCGCCCACCCCACCACCCTGGATGAGGCCCTCGCGCTCGCCATGGAGAGGGAGATTGCAGCCAAGGGGGCGCTGCAGACGCCGTCCCACCCTGTTTCGGCTGCGATGGTGGCAGAAGGGATGGAGAAAAGGCCGCCGTGGGTGGAGGAACTGGTCTGTGTAGTAATGGCCCATTCAGCCAAGCGTGAGGAAGGGGGTGACTGACGCACACGCCCCATGACCTGCTGGGGGTGTGGTCAGCCAGGTCACCTGCTGCGCCGCTGCCCCAAGTTGAAAGACGCGTGGGGAAACGGGAAGGGGCCCGTGTAGCCCGGATGGCACGGGCCCTTTCAGTGGTCAACCGGGAACTTCCACCTGCGGACGCGAGGGTTGCGTGCAGGGACCAGCACAGCGACGATACAGCTGTTGTGGCTGTGGGCTGGACGGAGGTGGGAGACCCCTGTCATGTCTGTGTGCAGATTGGAAATGTTGCCTGCACGGCCCTGGTGGATACTGGTTCTTCGGCCACGATAGTAAGGTCTGACGTCGTTCCAGAGAGAACCGTTATAGAGCCAACCTTGACAAGGCTGAGAACAGTGAGACAGCCCAGATGAAAGGAAAAGGGAAGTTCAAGTTTGTCCTAGGGGGTCTCTCTAAGTCCTTTGTGGCCTGGGTGGCAGATGTGTGCGACCCATGCATATTAGGCCGGGACTTCCTGAAGGCTACACGTTGTGTGGTGGACCTTGGAGCTGCAGTGATTATCCTGCCAGGAGGTCAGCGTGTGAAGCTTATCAGCCCCACTCAACGGGCTGCAGCAGCGTCCATTGACACCGCGGTTGCAGACATCGCGGTACACAGTGAGACCCCATCTGATCCGCACAGGTGGGCGGTGTCATCGTTACCACAGCAGCTGTCGTTGACAGGGGCAGAGTCCGCTCGCCTGAAGAGGTCCCGTCGCCAGAGGGGGACGACACCAGAGCAGCCGTCGTTGACAGGGGCAGAGTCCGCTCGCCTGAAGAGGTCCCGTTCCCAGAGGGGGGCAACGACAGAGCAGCCGTCGTTGACAGGGGCAGAGTCCGCTCGCCTGAAGAGGTCCCGTCGCCAGAGGGGGGCGACACCAGAGCAGCTGGTGAGTGGACGGGTAGAGTTTGCTCGCCCTGAGAGGCTTGGTCCAAAGTGGGGGGCAGTGTCACCCAGCCTGCCTACTGTGGAGAACCGGATGGAGCCAATCCGATCCATCTGGGAAAAGAACTGCACTGGCCTAGATGCTGGTCAGCAAGAGCAGTTGTGGCGAGTGCTGTGGGACGTTAAAGACATTTTCAACCTCAGTGAAAATGAGGTGGGCCTCACGAACCTTGTTGAACACCATATCGACACTGGGAACGCACGTCCAGTGAAGGTACGGCCTCGTCGCCTGCCCATGGTCCGGCAGGAGGCGGCTGATAAAGAGATCCAGGCCATGCTTGAGGCGGGGATCATCGAGCCCTCTGACAGTCCGTGGGCGTCAGGCGTTGTGATGGTCCCCAGGAAGAACAGCTCTCGGCCGCGCTTCTGTGTGGACTACAGACCGCTGAATAAGGTCACGAGGAAGGACTGTTACCCGCGTCCTCGGGTTGATGAGACGTTGGACCTGGTGTTGGGGTCCGCGTGGTTCTCATTGCTTGACCTGCGCAGTGGGTACTGGCAGGTCCCCCTCACCCCTGAGTCAAGACCAAAGACCGCGTTCTGCACCACCAGGGGGCACTGGCAATTCAAGGTCATGAGTTTCGGACTTTGCAATGCGCCAGGGACTTTTGAGCGGCTGATGGACACTGTGCTTGCAATTATTCCCAGGCAGCAGTGTTTAGTGTACCTGGACTATGTCCTCGTCCATGGGAGGTCCTTCCAGGCCGCACTAGATTCCCTGAGGCTAGTGTTGGGGAGGATTGCGGCGGCTGGACTGAAGCTGCATCCTGAGAAGTGCCATTTTATGCGGCGAGAGGTGGCGTTCCTGGGCCACAAGGTGAATGCGAGTGGTATCAGCACACTGGAGGAGAAGGTCAGCGCCATCAGAGACTGGCCGGCCCCGAGAGACCAAAAGCAGCTCAAAAGTTTCTTGGGCCTAGCTTCATATTACCGGATGTTCGTGAAGGGATTTTCCTGCATCGGTGCGCCCTTGTTTCGCCTCCTCCAGAACGGCCAGGCCTTCGCATGGACGCCAGACTGTCAGGAGGCGTTTTCCAACCTCACGACGTCCTCACCGCTCCAGACCCAGCTTTGCCCTTTGTGCTGGACACGGACGCTAGCAATGTCGGCATGGGGGCCGTGTTATCGCAGGTGGGGCCAGAAGGTGAACAGGTGGTAGCCTAATCAGCCGAACATTCAATAAAAGTGAGCGGCGCTACTGTGTGACCAGGCGTGAACTGTTGGCTGTTGTGCTGGCTGCACGCCACTTTAAGTACTACCTCTGTGACGTGCCCTTCACCATCAGAACTGATCATGCAGCACTCCAGTGGTTGATGACCTTCCGAGAACCAGAAGGCCAGGTGGCGCGATGGTTAGAGGAGCTGCAATCCTTCCACTTCGGTGTGATCCATAGAGCAGGTGCTCAGCATGCTAACGCTGACGGCCTTTCCCGGCGGCCGTGTGCTGTGGACGGCTGCAGCTACTGCGACCGGCGCGACGCCAGAGAAAAGGAGCTGTGCGGTGATGAGACAGCTGGTGGGCCGTCATGCTGCACGCTGGAGGCAGTGGATGCTGCAGAGTGGGCGATCAAGCAGGAAGAGGACGCCGATCTCAAACCGGTGCGACAGTGGTTCCAGAGTGGCAAGAGGCCACCTTGGGAGAGCGCGATGGGACTGTCGGTTGGCACAAAGGGCCTGTGGAGCAAGTTTGCAGTGTTGCGCATTAAAGATGGCGTGTTGCAGCGTGCTTGGAAGGAGCCAGCGACTGGGGAAGAGAGGTGGCAGGTGGTGCTGAGAGCATGTCATGGGGGCACCGGGTCAGGCCATTTCGGGAGCACAAAGACCCTCAGACGGCTGCGCCAGGGATTCTACTGGGGTCAGCACCGACGGGATGTGGAGGACTTTTGCCGGCGCTGTGACCAGTGTGCAGCGTACAAGGGGCCCCAGGACCAGTCGCACGCACCACTCCAGCAGCAAGGGGTCGGGGCGCCCATGGAGAGGGTAGCCGTGGACATTATGGGGCCTTTTCCTGAAACGGACAGAGGGAACAAGTGTGCAATGGACTACTTCACTAAATGGCCGGAAGCATATGCACTGCCAGACCAGGAAGTAGAGACTGTGGCAGATGCGCTTCTGGAAGGCATGTTTAGTCGGTTTGGCACTGCGGACATCCTCCACAGTGACCAGGGCAAGAATTTCGAGTCCAGAGTGTTCGCTGCCCTGTGTGAGCATCTGGATATGCAAAAGACTCGCACCACGCCCCTGCACCCGCAAAGTGATGGTCTAGTGGAGCGGTTTAATCGCACTATGCAGCAGCAGCTGGCCATCCTCACCTCTAACCATCAGCGTGACTGGGACCGGCACATTCCTTTGGTGCTGATGGCCTTCAGCAGTCCAGAGTTCCACAAGCTCTACTCCTGCCCTGTTGATGTTGGGCTGGGAGATCTGGACACCGGCAGAGTTGGCGTTTGGGAGGCCACCAGGCTGTGCAGAGGACCGGCCGGGACTGGAGTATGCCCGGAAGTTGCAGGATCGGCTGGAAGTGGCGCATGCCTTTGCTCGAGGTCAGCTAGAGAAGGCTGGTATAAGGCAGAAGAGGAACCATGATGTGCACAGCAAGGGGCGTGACATTCAGCTGGGTGAGCTGGTTTGGGTTTTCACGCCCAAACGGAAAAAAGGACGTTGCCCTAAATTAGGGATGGGATGGACCGTGCAGGGTGCTAGAGATTGTGTGGGAAGTAGTTTACAGAGTTGCAGTTTCCCCTAGAGGCAGAAGAGTCGCCCTGCACCGGGACCGGTTGGCACCTTACAGGGGCCGGGATGTTCCCCAGTTCGAGGCAGAGCCTGCTTCACCAGCTGGCTTGGGACGTGGGGTGGACTCAAGTTCTCCGGGTCCCACCACAGTTGTTCCTGTTCAGCCGCTGGCACCAAGTGGAGGCACACAGGAGTCAAGCCAGGGCCGCCAAGGTTTGGGGATTTTGTTGTTGACCCCTCAGGGCAAGGGGCTTATTAAAGAGGGGGGCAGTGTAATATCTGTGACTTGTGTGCCTGGGCTTTTAAGGGGCAGGGCTTGGGAAGTGGGGTGCGACGTCACAAGCAAGACAGCGAGAGGTCGGAGTGCTAGGAGAGTGTTGAAAAAGTTGGAAGTATTGTGGATGTTGGCGTGGGTTGTGGCCGACAGCAGCCCTTGTGTGAATGTGAACTGTTGCAAAGTTCTCCGCTGTGAATAAAGCGATTGAAGTGCATCGGTGACGTGAGTCTCTCCTTCTCCACAACCAGGGGTATTACAGTACTAAACTTGTCATGGTCTGTGTACTGCTTTGCTGCCCTCTTGTGTTTTTTCATTGCAGTACACGTTGGAGACCACAGGTGGCCCAATCACACACACCTGTCCTAATCAGTGAGGGCCTTCTTAAGCTGCTATCAAGCATGTACTCGTCGCCAGATTGTTACCAACCTCGTGTCAACTACCTGCTCTCCTTAGCATTTAGTCTCTAGTGTTGTTTCTGGTCTTTTCTGCCTTTTGCCTCATTATTCCCTGCAGTGGTAAGTGTACCTTGTAACTTCCTGCTTGACTACTCAGCAGTGATTTTTTGTTGTATGTTCCTGCCTATGTTTTTTGTGCAGCGTTTTCTGTTCTAGCCCTTTTCCCCGTGTAGCATCCAGGTCACTTTCTGTTGAAACTTTACCTTTTTGCTTTGTTGTACCTTTTTACATTTTTTCCCACATTGTGGTCACCCTTTGTTGAATAAATTATTATTTATAAGGACTTATTCGACTCTGCATATTGATTCCAATACCCGGCATTGCCAAGAACGTAACAATACTGGCAATAAGGGAAATGCTATTCCCTGTTTCCATAATACAGGGAATAAAAATGAATAATAAATAAAAATAAACAAAAAAGGAAAGAGCTGAAAAGGCTTAATGTAACGAAAAAAAGCTACGAGCATAAACAACTGGGTGTTATTTCGCATTTTTATCTCTAGGTGGTGGTGTAGGCTAAAATGTCTCCCCTCAAGACGTTTAAATCCATTCAGTTGCATAGACTTTGCAGCATTAGCTCTTAAAATAACCCAATTAGTCGGATTTTTTGACAATTACAGTGGTGTGAAAAAGTGTTTGCCCCCTTCCTGATTTCTTTTTTTTTTTTTTGCACGTTTGTCACACTTAAATGTTTTATTTCATCAAACAAATTTAAATATTAGTCAGTGACAACACAACTGAACACCAAAAATGAATTTTAAATGATTTTTTTATTATTATTAAGGGAGGAAAAAAAATCCAAAATGACCCTGTGTGAAAAAGTGATTGCCACCCCTGTTAAACCATAATTTAACTGAGATTAACTGAAATCTGTCTGGAAAAGGTTATAAAGCCATTTCTAAAGCTTTGGGACTCCAGCGCACAACAGTGAGAGCCATTATCCACAAATGGCGAAAACATGAAACAGCGGTGGACCTTCCCAAGAAGGTCCACAAGGACCCCAAGAGAGTAGCGACTACTCATCCAAAATGTCACAAAAGAACCCACAACATCCAAAGAACTGCAAGCCTCACTTGCCTCGGTTAAGGTCAGTGTTCATGACTGCATCATAAGAAAGGCACTGGCCTGAAAGACAAAAACGGCCTGCATGGCAGAGAGACGAAAACCACAGCTGAACAAAAAGAACATTAAGGCTCGTCTCAATTTTGCCAGAAAACTTCTTGATGATCCCCAAGACCTTTGGGAAAATACTCTGTGGCCTGACAAGACAAAAGTTGAACTATTTGGAAGGTGTGTGTCCCATTACATCTGTTGTAAAAGCAATGCGGTATTTCAGGAAAAAGAACATCATACCAACAGTAAAATGTGGTGGTGGTAGTGTGATGGTCTGGGGCTGTTTTTCTGCTTCAGGACCTGGAAGACTTGCTGTGACAAATGGAACCATGAATTCTGCTGTCTACCAAAAATCCTGAAGGAGAATGTCCGGCCATCTGTTGGTGACTTCAAGTTGAAACCAACTTGGGTTCTGCAGCAGGACAATGATCCAAAACACACCAGCAAGTCCACCTCTGAATGGCTGAAGAAAAACAAAATGAAGACTTTGGAGTGGCCTAGTCCAAGTCCTGACCTGAATCCTATTGAGATGCTGTGGCATGACCTTAAAAAGGCTCTTCATGCTGGAAAACCCTCCAATGTGGCTGAATTACAACAATTCTGCAAAGATGAGTGGGCCAAAATTCCTCCACAGCGCT
Organism: Dunckerocampus dactyliophorus; assembly: GCF_027744805.1. Lineage (NCBI taxonomy): Eukaryota > Metazoa > Chordata > Actinopteri > Syngnathiformes > Syngnathidae > Dunckerocampus > Dunckerocampus dactyliophorus. Next base: position 18,630,757 of record NC_072834.1, read on the forward strand.
GTAAGAGACTCATTGCAAGTTATCACAAACGCTTGATTGCCGTTGTTGCTGCTAAGGGTGGCCCAGCCAGTTATTAGGTATAGGGGGCAATCGCTTTTTCACACATGTAGGTTTGGATTTCTTTTCTCCCTTTAGTAATAAAAACTTTCTTAAACAGTGCATTTTGTGTTCAGTTGTGTTGTCATTGACTAAATTTAAACTTGTTTGATGATCTGACACATTTAAGTGTGACAAACATGCAAAATAATAAGAAATCAAGAAGGGAACAAACACTTTTTTACACCACTGTAAATACATACATACATGCTGTAACCCACATTTAAAACAAAAAGTCTAACCCATGTGATCAGTAATTACAAGTGATCAAGATTTATAAATAATAAACTATTAAAATGAGTAAAATGCCCTTTTGAATTACACAAATGAGCCTTAAAATTCATAAATATGTCTTAAAATATTGAAATGTGTGCATATTCTTGATAAAAAGCCACCTTAAAAGAGAAAATGTTTTCATATTCCTTTAAGAATAGTAAAAGTCCTTGGACACAAAACAGAGCACTTCCCCTTTAAGGGAGCGAGGCTTCTTAGCGTTAGCAGGGCAGTCTACGAGCTGAGAGCACAGAGCCAACTGCCGAGAGGAAAAGTGAAATGTAAAGTGATTAAGGATCGCTGAAAAGATACTTACCTGGTCGATGAGCCACCAGAACCACATCTTAGTGAGCAAGAATTGACTTTTGGTCAGGTTTTTTTCCGTTTTGTACCTTTTGCATTGGATTGAAGCACCTGTAAGAGTGTGGGAGACACCTCTACAGTCGAGACAAGATGGCGAGCCAGATCCATGGACTACAGTTCTAGAACCTTCGTCGTGATTACAAGTGAATCCGTTTCCTATTGGTGAACATTGCTGCCAGTGCGGTAGGAACATTGACTCTTTTATTTTCCTCATCTTAACCAAGCTTTGGATTTCCTCACCTGGATTCTACTTCAACATTTGATCGGAAGTCTAATACACTTCTTAACTAAATAGAAAAAGACTGAAACGTGTATCACGCTGTGTATCCTTCAAGATCTTTGCAATTTTGTGGTGAAAGTGTGATTTGTTTTGAAATTGATTTTGGGTTGAATCATACTTATAATTGGTTCTTTCCTAAACAAAGAGTTAACTCAACAAAAATAGAAATATCATTAGAAATTATTTACCTGTTAACCTAATTAGGGAAAAGTACTCACAGACGGGTCTGATAGATAAAATAACTCAAGTTAAAATTAGAGACATTGGAAAAATATTCTCTCTTTTATTTACTTTTCATTTTCCTGGAGTGTTTTATGCTGTTTATATTGTATGTTTTCTGAATTTTCTCGTTAGTAAATTGCCGGCTCAAACTTCAACTTTTGGTCTTTGGTCTATTCACACATTCTCATTCCACTCCTTCTGAACCTAGATCTGGTCCTGTAGTATTGTTAGTATATCGGTGTATACAAGCGCTACATACAAATTTTTGGCGAGCCAGCCAGGAGTGGAAACAAGGTGTGAAACTAGTAACCAGAGACCAGACTACATTGTTTACGCTGACTCAAAATGGAAGTCATTCAGGCATCAGGTGTTAAAATTCCAAATTCGGTCCTTGTTAGTGGTTTGACAAATACAATAGCAGATGAAGAGCTTTATAGCTTTTTAACCCAGTATGGCTCTATTCAGAGAAAAATCCCAGTAGACTCAACCCAGACAGAGCCAGACGTGCAGGCTATCATAGAATATACCTTTGGTACAGCCCTACAGTCACTTTCGCCTTTACTGCCACACAACCTTGTTAGCAAAACTCAGGTAGATGTTACTTACCATGTGAGGGCGCTAGCAAGTGTCTATACACCTGTAGTTAGCCAGTCAGCTACACAAACTTACCTTACAGAGCTAAAAGACATTGCAAAGCAGAGTGGCAAAGACTTTGCTGATGTTCTGAGGCAGGAACTCTCCCGCATAAAGTGAAACTGTTGACCAAGATAACTCTGAGGACCAAGAGGATACAGAAGCAAGTGAGGATGATGTAAATGGAAATGTTTCCGAGAACCAAGCACAGGTGAGCCCTCAGCCAAGTGCTCCACATGCTCATACTTATATACTTATGCTCATACTACATCAGATTTTGCACAGTTGCAACAACCCCCCAAAAGACAAAACAAAGCCCAATTTAGGCATCACTACTATTTGCCCACCTGAACTGCAAAAAGTCATTGTCGAACACATCGTTAAATAACTAACTGCTTGTTAGACACCGGGTCACAAGTGACAACAATTCCAGTCTCGTTCTACAAACAGAATTTATCTCATTTACCAATGGAATCTTTAGACAAGATCTTAGAAGTAGAAGCCGCTAATGGCGAAGGTGTCCCTTACTTGGGGTATATTGAAGTAAATATCACCTTTCCCAAAAGTGCTTTTGGCGCGGATATTGAGGTGTCCACCCTAGCCTTAATCGTGCCTGACATGCGTTCCACCCTGTCATCAGTCTTGATAGGTACCAACACCTTAGATGTTCTTTATGAGCAGTACTCGGACACCATATCCCAGTGCTCAATGTCATTGCCCTGGGGATACAGAGTTGTCCTTCAAACTCTTGAAGCGAGAAGACGACATAAAGACGATTCTGGCTTTGGCGTCTTTTGCAAAACTTCTGAAGTCATTCGCCCTGGTGAAACCAGAGTTGTGCAAGGATCTTTCAACTGCCAAACACCAGATTTTGGAAAATGGGTAGTGATTGGACCACCAAAAAACTATTCCCTACCAGGTGGCACAATGGTCATAAATGTTCTAACAAGCATCCCACCCAAATATCCTTGTTGCATACCAGTAATCCTCAAGAATGAGGATTACTGGTCCTCAAGATCACGAAATAACCATTCCCTCAAAGAGTACAATCGCTGAAGTCAATGCGGTTCAAATGGTTCAGTCTATCACCAACACTACCGCAGATCCATCAACAAGACCCAACCAGAAACCAACCACCAGCTTTGACTTTGGAGACTCCCCAATACCAAGTGAATGGAAGGAGCGGATACTCAAAAAGTTGAACTCCATGACAGATGTTTTGCACAACATGATCTTGACTGCGATGTTAGACTCTGTATAGACTATGGAAAACTTAACCTCCAAACTGTAAAAGAGTCATATGCCCTTCCTAATCTGGAAGAGTCCCTTTCAGCCCTGAATGGATCTAAATGGTTCTCTGTGTTAGATCTCAAGTCTGGATTCTACCAAATTGAGATGGAGGAGTCCGACAAGCACAAAACTGGCTTTGTGTGTCCACTTGGGTTCTTTGAGTTTAATAGAATGCCCCAAGGGATTACTAACGCCCCTAGCACGTTCCAGAGGCTTAAGGAGTGTTGTATAGGAGAGTTGAACTTGAAGCAAGCCCTTGTCTTTATCGATGACTTGATTGTGTTCTCTTCCACCTTAGAGGAACACGAGGAGAGACTGCTGAATGTACTCACCCGATTGAGAGAATACGGTTTGAAACTGTCTCCTGATAAATGTAAGTTTTTCCAGACTTCTGTCAAGTATTTAGGCCACATTGTGTCCGAAAAAGGCATTGAAACTGACCCTGAAAAGATCTTAGCCCTTAAAACCTGGCCAAAACCAAACAATCTTAAGGAATTAAGAACTTTCCTAGGCTTCTGTGGCTATTACTGCAGATTTATCAAAGATTATTCAAAGATTGTGAAACCACTAAATGCACTCACCGCTGGATATCCACCAGTGCACAAAAACAGTCACCTCAAAGCAAGTGCAAGGGAGTACCACAACCCGAAAGACATTTTTGGTGACAGATGGACACTGGAATGTCAAACAGCATTTAACACTGTGATTAACAAGCTAACAACAGCTCCTGTCCTTGGTTTCGCTAACACTAAGCTCCCCTACATCTTACATACGGATGCAAGCACAGTTGGGTTAGGTGCCGCTTTGTACCAAGAGCAAGAAGGACGGAAACGAGTCATTGCTTATGCAAGCCGTGGCTTATCACAGTGTGAAGCGAGATACCCAGCTCACAAGTTGGAATTTCTTGCTCTTAAATGGGCAGTTTCAGAGAAATTCCAAGATAATTTGTATGGAAGTCAATTCCTTGTGGTCACTGACAGGAATCCATTAACATACCTTCTCACGTCTGCTAAACTTGATGCTACAAGCTACAGGTGGTTAGCTGCATTGTCAACATTCGACTTCAAACTGCAATATAGGGCAGGAAAGCAGAATCAGGATGCAGACGGACTGTCTAGGCGCCCACAGGATGGTCCGACCAGTGATTTCACTTCACAAAAAGAGATGGAAAGAATAAGACAGTTTGCACAGAGGCACTTGTCTGAACCTGAAAATTGTAACTTGCTGACTGAGAATACAGTTAAAGCCATCTGTGACAAACATTTAGTCCATTACATTGACAATGACCCCACAGAGGCATTGCCGAGTACCACCTTGGTCATGTCACTTGCCCACAATTCAAAAGCCATACCATCAAGCTTCAGTAATGATCATTGTGATGGTCTACCTGTCATCCAGCACTTCACAATTGATGACTTAATAGAAAAACAAAGAGCTGATACCTGTATCAGGGAAGTCATACACCCGATTGAATCCATTGAGAAACCCTTCTCATCCGTGAGGAAAGAAATCCCTCAACTAGGTTTGCTGTTAAGGGAATGGAACCGACTGGAACTATTGAATGGTGTATTGTATCGAAAACGACAACAAGGTTCGCAAACATCTTACCAACTTGTGTTACCTGAAGAACTCAGATCCTCTGTCTTAAATAGTCTACATGATGAAGTCGGCCACATGGGCACAGAACACACTTTGGACCTTGTAAGAGCAAGGTTCTATTGGCCCAAAATGTCAACCGACATGGAAAACAAAATCAAGACCTGCAACCGCTGCGTGCGACGAAAATCTCCACCCGAGAAAGCAGCACCCTTAGTCAATATCACTACTTCAAGACCGCTTGAGCTCCTATGTATGGATTTTCTCACAGTTGAGCCAGACTCAAGCAACACAAAGGACATTCTAGTTATTACAGACCATTTTACGAAATACGCAGTAGCTATCCCAACACCAAACCAAAAAGCCAAAACAGTTGCAAAATGCCTGTGGGACCACTTCCTCGTCCACTATGGTATCCCGGAAAGGCTCCACAGTGATCAGGGTACTGACTTCGAGTCCCGAACAATAAAAGAGCTGTGTGAGCTCATTGGTACACAAAAAACAAGGACTACCCCTTATCACCCAAGAGGGAATCCTGTTGAACGTTTCAACAGAACCCTACTTAGTATGTTAGGAACCCTTGAAAATCAGAACAAGAGTCATTGGCATGATTTTGTTAAACCGTTAGTGCATGCCTACAAGAATGAGGCAACTGGGTTTACCCCTTATGAACTTATGTTTGGACGTCAGCCCAGATTACCCATAGACTTAGCTTTTGGCTTACCAGTTCACCACCAACAGGAATCCCATTCCCAATATGTCCAGAACCTGAAATCCCACCTTGAGACAAGCTATAGAGTCGCTGCCGAAAATGCAAAGAAAATTGCTGATCGCAACAAAGCAAGATTTGACAAGCACATTGTTGAGTCCACCCTAAAAGAAGGCGACAGAGTTTTGGTTAGGAATGTCCGCTTGAGGGGCAAGCATAAGTTAGCCGACAAATGGGAGTCTAACGTGTACCTTGTCTTAAAGCAATGTGGAGACCTCCCAGTGTACGTGGTGAGATCTGAGACTGGAGAAGGTCAACAAAGAACACTTCATCGTGATCTCCTGCTGCCATGTGGTTTCCTCCCTGAGAATCCAGTGGAAAGTGGGACTGGCACCGCAAAAGTTATTCGACGACCAAGAACACGACAGCATCCAAAAAGTGACAGCTCAGACGAAGCCGATGAACCCCATTCGGATTTTGACACAGATGATTATTATGACTATAGGAACTTAAGAGTGGAAACCTTAGATTTAAACCATGACACTCAACCTGTGGAACAGTCATCAGAAAGGACTGACCGAGAGGTCCAAACTCCAGAGCAAGCACCTTTAGAGGAAACAGAAGTTTTTCCGAAAGCTGCTCCAGCAAAAATATGTGATTTACCTAATCCTGGAGGGAGCAGTTTACCTATTCTTGGAGAGAGCAATGCATTTGACTCTGAGGAAATCAACTTACCAGCCGAGCCGATGTCTGAAACTCTACCGGAAGAGGATTTGAATAGTGTCCACTCGCCTGTTGAAAAGAATGAAGAGGAACTTCTTCTGGACCAAACTGAAGCTGGACTTGAAGGAACATCGCTCAGGAGATCCACCAGAGACAAGAGAGCCACCAAAAAGTTTACTTACCCAACGTTAGGGAATCCATTAGTTGCAGTAGTCCAATCCTTACTGCAGAGCCTAAGTGAAGTAATCACAGATTCACTCACAGATACAACCTTTCCAAATAGGCCTGGTATTATCACAGTATAACTATAACACTCCATGTACAGGGACGTACATTAGGTAAAGTGGGGAGGCTGTAACCCACATTTAAAACAAGAAGTCTAACCCATGTGATCAGTAATTACAAGTGATCAAGATTTATAAATAATAAACTATTAAAAGTAAGTGAGTAAAATGCCCTTTTGAATTACACAAATGAGCCTTAAAATTCATAAATATGTCTTAAAATATTGAAATGTGTGCATATTCTTGATAAAAAGTCACCTTAAAAGAGAAAATGTTTTCATATTCCTTTAAGAATAGTAAAAGTCCTTGGACACAAAACAGAGCACTTCCCCTTTAAGGGAGCGAGGCTTCTTAGCGTTAGCAGTGCAGTCTACGAGCTGAGAGCACAGAGCCAACTGCCGAGAGGAAAAGTGAAATGTAAAGTGATTAAGGATCGCTGAAAAGATACTTACCTGGTCGATGAGCTACCAGAACCACATCTTAGTGAGCAAGAATTGACTTTTGGTCAGGTTTTTTTCCGTTTTGTACCTTTTGCATTGGATTGAAGCACCTGTAAGAGTGTGGGAGACACCTCTACAGTCGAGACAAGATGGCGAGCCAGATCCATGGACTACAGTTCTAGAACCTTCGTCGTGATTACAAGTGAATCCGTTTCCTATTGGTGAACATTGCTGCCAGTGCGGTAGGAACATTGACTCTTTTATTTTCCTCATCTTAACCAAGCTTTGGATTTCCTCACCTGGATTCTACTTCAACATTTGATCGGAAGTCTAATACACTTCTTAACTGAATAGAAAAAGACTGAAAAGTGTATCACGCTGTGTATCCTTCAAGATCTTTGCAATTTTGTGGTGAAAGTGTGATTTGTTTTGAAATTGATTTTGGGTTGAATCATACTTATAATTGTTTTTTTCCTAAACAAAGAGTTAACTCAACAAAAATAGAAATATCATTAGAAATTATTTACCTGTTAACCTAATTAGGGAAAAGTACTCACAGAACGGTCTGATAGATAAAATAACTCAAGTTAAAATTAGAGACATTGGAAAAATATTCTCTCTTTTACTTACTTTTCAAACTTCAACTTTTGGTCTTTGGTCTATTCACACATTTTCATTCCACTCCTTCTGAACCTAGATCTGGTCCTGTAGTATTGTTAGTATATCGGTGTATACAAGTGCTACAATACCGTAAACATGCTTTAAGTAAATTAATGTTTAGTGCTACATCTATTACTGATCGTCGCATTCTAAATGAGATTTTGCCAAAATGTGGGTTGGCCCTCAAACTTGGTGGTACTCAAGTGAATGGAGGAGACCTCCAGGTGCATTCTGGGATTTGTAGTATGAGTGGTGTATGTGTTTTTTTATTAACTGCCCAGTTTACACATTAAAAACACATTTAATCATCCAAATGTGTTTTTAATTTAATTATATTTAATTGAATTGCATCATGGGAAGTGCAGTATAAGAGATGCGTGTGTTTTTTTCTATTAACTGCCCAGCCTACACATTAGAAACATATTTATTGGTCTAAATAGTTTGTTTCATTGTATTGTATTGTATTGTAAAATTGACATATGTTGTGATCGCCACTAGATGGAGCTGTGGTATAACAACATTTTCAATCACAAGACTTTCTGGATCAAGAACTCACAATAAGCATAAAGTGGGTGTCATTTCAGGAGAACAATCAGACAGTCGTTGGTCATTAAGTCAACAACCACGTTTACAGAAGTTAAACCAAAACAAATCAAGATAGTCTAGTATAATACAGGAGAATATTCCAGTATATTATCAAAAACAGCTTTCAAGACCACTTGTATGACCTATTTTCAAACATGGTTCATGTGCTTTTTATTTCAGAGCATTATTATGAAGGAACTAAGCAGTAGAGTAATATTAAATAACAAAATTGGCCATTTGCGAGGCCACTTGTTGTTCAGCAGACTCCACGGGACTCAATCAAAACTGCGAGACATGCCCACTGGGGTGTTTAAATTACAAACTAGGTAATCGCTAATGGAATTACTGAAAAAAACACTAGTGATAGGAAAATGCAGATTTGTTACTGCACATGTGAAACGTCTTGTGTCCATGATTATCCCATTTGATTTGATTTTACTAATATTAGTTAGAATATTGCATTAACACACACACACTATGTATTTTTGTAAAGATACACATTAATGTCACACTAACTTGCTATGACTAACCTGCTCAAGGCTGGAGGCTGCTTGTCTCCAAAACAAGTCCTCCACATGCCTATCACCTGTTTCAAATAGTCTTGAGTGTCTAGGCGTGTGAGACTGCCCTTCACTGTCTCTTCACTGTCCCTCCCAGGAGGAACTGAGGGTGAGGAGATCGCCCCTCCTCTTGCATATGTTGTTTCCTGTATTAACTAACATTTCAGCATTAAGAGTCAGACATTTTCTCTAGAAGCCATCTTTTCAGGTCGTATTTATATATGATTGGTCTCCTTGCATGCAAATTTGATTCAATTGTACCTCGTTATTCTCTCAGAACTTGTCTCGTCTCTCATCTGTTTTGGCGCTAGCAGCAGATTTTCCATTGACAACGACTTAGATTATAGTGTTTATTTTTACAAATTAATTTGCATGCGTGAAATACGGTGAGCCTAAAGAACAAAACGGATCAATATGGCATGGAAAGAATGGGGCGCAACACTAACCTAACCCAACCTAACCCTAACACGGGCCACAAATACTTCTTATTAAACGTTTGCCCATGCTGGTGATGTTACCTTTATTTGTGATTAGTATTTGCTCGTGAATTGATGGTCATTCCGATGTTGTAGACTTTTGGTTCTCAAACTGTGATCGGAATACCACTGGAGATAAGCGGAGATAAGCATTAATAATAAAATTACAATTAGAAACATACACATGTGAAATAATCATATAAAATGCAAATTAGCCATTACAATTAACCAAATATTCACTAATTTTCAAATGACATTTTTAAATTAAGTCAATTACAATTAAGCAAGTACAAGCTGTGTATTTGTATTTATTTCTACATGAAGTACATGCACCTTATTCAAAAAAACTTCTGATACTTTGTTGTAAAAATTTGATCACCTTCTGTTGACCCTGGATATATAATCCTCCGTTTGGCAGTCAAAAAGATATTCATTCATTCATTCAGCAGAACATAAACATATCTTGCATTTGACTGCCAGCTGGTGCTGCTGCTGTAAAAAAAAATCTGTTTTTCTCGATGGAAGGACGACAGTGACAAGCACCTTCCGGCTCACGCACGCACGCGAGTATGCACTGCATCCGCATACGACATTTCTCTGTATTTTATTGACAGATTATCAAGAATACTGCTGTCACGCTTACATTAAAGACATTACACAGGCTGTACGAAGTCATGGTGTATAATAAATGCTTCTGCAACATTATAGTATTGCCGACATGCTAACAAACAGAGACTGTTACGCACTATGAGCCGACTCACTGAGTGCACTGAGACAATATGCGGGGCTTGCGCACTAAGCCAAGAGGAGACGCTGGCGGCAGCCTCATCTAAGGTTTCTGCCCTGTATTTGATCAGGAAATGTGCAAATTCACCGATTATTCTTGAGAAAATGTTAAAAATAATAGGAATCATACAGAAAATACATTTGTAATACAGTTTAATTGGCAAATATGAATATTTATTTGATCTTATCATTACTGTACATCACTGTTGAGGTTGTACTTAGTGTAAAAAGTTTGAGAAGCACTGTTGTAGCACTGTTTTTTTATCTCACTATCAAACGACCAGCCGGAGCATTCGTTCATGTCCAAAAGGCTCGGATATCTCCCGATTTTGTCTGACTGTAAGTTCTAGCACAGAAATGTACAATACACACATTCACTGACTTCCTCACCCTTCAGGCCACCAGGGTGGAGATCAAGAGGTGGTGGCGGGCGTAGCGGGGTAGCGCAGAGACTCTAGCCTCCCCATCTCACCTCCCTGGAGGTTAATTATGTTCACTTTGCCAGGCGTGACTCGTCGAGAAAAAAAAAAGGACTCGAGCTGCTGTCGCTAACAACTAGCCCCCCCTTCCCGAGGAGTCTCGCTTCACATGTGAAGTGTCGCCAACATGCCGGGGACGCCTAATTAAAATGACACAACCCTGGATGCGGAGCGAGCGGCTGGCTCGTCGTCGTCTAGTCGGACCGGGCAACTCGAGCCTGATGTTGTTTCCCGGGATTTCTACTCGTGCTGACACTCCTGCCTGGTGTTTGGGTTGGAAGGTGTTTGTTCGCCGAATGTCTCCTCACTTTTGTCTCAGGAGAATCTGAATTATATGAGTTTTTTCACAGGGCTGAAAACACTGGCTGGCTGTGTTGTTCGTGTGTCCTCAGTACATGGCCAAATTAGGACACATAGTTAATTCGTTTTGAAAAGTACATCTCTGTAATGAGGTGCAACGATCAGCAGCCAGTTGGAATAAAAACACCGCCTGCTATTGTCTGGATTCTGGTGGATTTGGGAATATTTGTCTCCAGCTCTGAATTATACAGTCATGAAAAAAATGATTATACCACTCTTGTTTCTTCAGTTTCTTGTTCATTTTAACGCTTGATACAACTAAAGGTACCTTTGCTTGGACAAATATAACAAGGACAACAAAAATAGCTCATGAGAGTTACATTTTTTGGCAGTGCAATGCTATAGCTATTCATGAAAGAATTAAGTTATTTTGGTTATTATCCAGAAAACCATGGAAGTTACGAGATATCAGTTCTTAAATTAAACTCTAAAGAGCTATATTTGTTATCATCATTATATTTGTCCAAACAAATGTACCTTTAGTTGTACCAGGCATTAAAATGAGTCAATAAAGAAACAAGGGTGGTCTAATAATTTTTTCCATGGCTGTATATTCGTCAGAAGTCCCAAGTTGACACAATGGAAACACTATCTTCACTGGCCACAGTTCCCGCTGACAATCGTTGGGTCTTGACAAAATTTCAACTCTAATTCAGGAAGTTTATTTACTTCATTCATTGTCTTAAAGACTTCATACATCTACCCTGTTAACGCCTCGACTCACTTAACAGTGGAGTCTCTCGTAGTTGCCAGGTGTGGTCTTAGAAAAGCAAATAACCACCGTGGTCTCTACTTAGCGCCAGGTTCCACAACATTGGCATAATCTGCTCTGACTATATTACGGGTTAGATTGTTAATTTTGGCCTGTGGAATGGTGGTCCATTCCTCTTCAATAGCTGTGCAAAGGTGCTGGAAATTGGCAGGAAGTGGAACATGCTGTCGTGCACGCCATCCCAAACACGTTCAGTGAGTGAGATGTCTGGTGAATATGCTGACCGTGCAAGAATTGGGTGTTTTCAGTTTCCAGGAATTGTATACAGCCGTCCCTTGTTTATAGCGATAAATTAATTTACGGGGTAAAGAAGTCAATGTACATAAATTTGAATATTTTTGTAGTTAGAGCATAGAAAATCTGTTTATGACTTTCTAAATATGTTTTATTAGATCCCTGTAGACATGAAATAACACCCCTATAGTCACCATTACACTCCTATTATTCATTGTTTAAACCGGATTTCACAACTATTATGCTACAGGGAAACTGGTCAACTTGATCAAGAACTCCTATGACGGAATAATCTGTCGAGTAGTCCATGAAGGACTGCTAACAGACTGCTTCAGGGTGAAGACCGCAGCCAGACAAGGCTGCCTCCTGTCACCATTCTCTTCCTTTGGGTGATTGACTGAACCATGAAGACACCAACAGCAGACAGAGGAAACAGAATCCAGTGGACACAGTTTGACCAGTTAGATGATCTGGACTCTGCAGATGACCTGACCCCGCTCTCCCACAGCCACCAACACATGCAGGATAAGACAAGAGAGTTGGCAGCCAAGTCAGCACAAATTGACCTCAAGATCCACGAGGGCAAGACCAAGATTTTCAAGATCAACACAGCAAATGAAGACCCAGTCACACAGCACGGGAGTGAGCTGGAAGAGGTAGAGGCCTTCACATACCTGGGCAGCGTCATTGCCAAGCACAGACGCAGGCGTCAGAGCAAGAATCGGCAAGGTGAGGGCAGCATAATTGCAGCTGAGGAACATCTGGAGCTCCAAGGTGGTGTCAACACACACAAAGATCCGGCTGTTCAACTCCAATGTTAATCAGTCCTACTGTATGGAGTGCAGACATTTATCATCCTCCAGATACGCTGGCCCGATACCATCAGTAACGCAGACCTGTGGACAAGAAGCGGCACAGAAGATGGGTATGGATTGGGTACACCCTGAGGAAGCCAGCTAGGAGCACAGCAAGGCAAGCACTCAAGTGGAACACCCAAGGGAAGCGTAAAGAGAGAGGCCCAGAAGCACCTGGCAACGAGACCTCCATGCGGACATCAAGAAGATGGGAAAGACCTGGACACAGCTGGAGAGAGCAGCTCAGGACAGAGCACTCTGGTGGACTGTTGTTGGCGGCCTATGCTCCAGCAGGAGTGATGGACCTAACTATCTATGCTACAGGGACACTAGACGGCCGCTTACCACTTCCACACGGACTGGGAGAACATTTTTCTCTCTGCGTCCATGGCTGGCTACATCGAGCGCAGGGTAGGGTAACGTAATAAGGATAACATTACTGTTGCCAAGTGACCAGAATACTACATATCACTTGTATTTCAGTATGTTTGAACTAATAATAGACCATAGTCTAGCAGCGATCATTAATTACTAATTAATTCATTTCTGAAAAAATGTGACATAGCAAGGTAGCAATAATCGAAACCGTGATATTGTGAAGGACGACTGTGCAGTTCCTTGAAACATTATCATACTCCAACATGAGGTGAAGGTCGTAGATGAATGGCTCAACAATGGGCCTCAGGAGCTCATCACGGTACCTCTGTGCATTTATTTGTTAATAAATAAAGGATGTGATCAAAGAAATTACAAATAAAACTTAGAAATAAGGTCTCTGTTCCCAGAAACACATGCTTATGGTGGTTCCCAGTGTCAGAATTGTGAATAACCTCTAGCACAGAAGGACCCAAGACCGGCGTTTTAGGAGTTTTAGCAATACTTGTTGCTTTATCGGGTGCCGTATCACTACATACTGTAGCTGCTGAGGGTTTGCAAAGCTATTTTTTTGCATGGCCCTCAAATCATACTAAAAAGAAACAACCCCTTAGAAAGTTCCCATTACCAACAGCACTTTATAACAAGATCCCGCGGCGCAACTGCAACAGCCAATTCTCATCACATGCTTGCAGAAATATGATGCGGCGTGATATGATACACTGCGTCCCCCGCAGGACAATGCGCATTAGAGCATCTTATTTCTTTAAATGACGCCCACGATAGCTTCTGTGAGTGTCAGGTCGTAATGTGGTTTTATGTCTTCAGCGGAGGGACTATAAGTTACTCGCCTATGTCTCGTTTCATTTGCTACTCCCCTGCATCCAATAATACCACTTTCTTGGACCTGCCTGCTAATAAATCTTTATGACTTGTTAACTCGTCTCGCAGGGAGTCGCTTCGACCCTCACCGCTGGTTTTGATACATTGTCGTCTGCTGCAAAACTCTATTTGAGTATTTATGGAAGTACAGTGAACGCTTGGTGTAGGTCAAAGCTTACACATGGAAACAAAAAACATGGCTGACGACTGCCACAAGCTAGTAGTCCTGTCGACACATCTCGTTTGACCTTTTTTGGCAATGTTGATCACTTAAAAAAATATACAGTCATTACATCAGTTGCCATGTAGAACCTTTTTTTGCTCATCTTTTGAGAGTTTGAAGTTTGAAGTTTGGACTTTTCAGGAAGGCGCTACATATCACATCTACAAAGCTCTGCCAACTATCCATCAGTCACCTGTAAGTGTGATCATATCGATTGTTTTTTTGCGTACACAAAGAGATCGGGGTGTCCAAACCTTTTCTACTGAGGGCCACACAGTGAAAAATGAAAGGATGCAAGGGCCAGTTTAATAAAGCAACACATGTAGATATGCATGTGTATGTATAAGTTATACTGCATATATTTCAAGAACAAACCGAATCTCAGCTTTGTTATATAAAACGACTATTATTAGTATGAACTACACGTACAGTCTTTGCTCTTTTTTCCCATTTTTGATGTTGTTTATTTTTTTAATTTTCCAAATACTTCAACTTTCTTCTTAAAAAATCTTCATAAATTTACTTCACGTAATATTCCAACTTTATTCCCATAATATTTTGACTTCACTCCCATAATATTAGGGTTGTCCGATAACATTCGTCACCGATAAATATTGACCCGATATTGGCATAAAAATGTGATATCGGCCAACATCGGTATTGGTTTTTTACCTACATTGAAAGCCGATATACAGCCGATATACTGCAGATGTCGCAAAATCACAACATTGCTGAATCATGTAGGTAATACTGTACTTTTCAAAAGCCTATGAGGAAGAAGTAACTATTTATTTAGCCAGCGGAGTAACATCAGCGTTCACAATGAACAACGGAATAAGTAGATAACAGACAAGGCACTACCAACGAATAATGCTGAATAATCAACATCTATGTGAGCCCTTAGCATCTAACTTAGTAGCCATTTACAACAGCAGTACAGCAAAGCACTCTGGGAACCAGGAAGTGCTGCTGTGTCTAAATCCGGGGTCTGCAGCCTACCAGTCCGCATTTGTGGGCTGCATGACATCATTGCGCCGCGAAAATGCCGTCCAAATTAGAAAGTCAGCGAAGGCTCCTCCAAATACGCCCGACAAATGTGTCCAAGTCCTTCATTGAAAAGACGTCTACATTCAAACCATCCTTCGTGGCCTATCATATCCCAAGATTGTTTGCGCACTTCCGTCCAGCCCTTTAAAAATGTCAACATTTAAGGCGCAAGTTTTATTTTGTTAATAAACATTAGTCTGTTTGTGCAAGCAGACAGTTTGATGTGCGGAGCCTTTGGATGTAAAATCTTAAGTCTTTCTGAAGTTTCACTTTGATCTTAGGGCCCTGTCAAACCTTGACGATTTAGCCTGTGCATGCCTGACGTGATCATTTTGATGGCATACGTTGAACTGCCGACGTTTTTTTTGCAATTTTGGGCGTATACATAGCGTATTCATAACGAGTTCGACGTATACATGACGTATTAGTAACTTATATAGAACGTTTCTCTAACTTATAGACAACTTATATCAATGAATGCGTAGCGTGTTGCCGGCGTTCACAACTTATGCCCAATGCCTGTCACACCTTGACGATTTAGCCAGCTTACGCCAACATATGAAAAATTTGGCCAATACGCTGGCGTACGTCGTAGTACGTCCAAGTCGTCCAAAAATTTAGTGCATGCACAAAACTTTTCGACGTATGTCAACGTATGATTCATATGTCCCGCATGCGCGGGCAATAAGTTATGTGATCATTGACACCCGTTCACACACGTTATTTGTAAGTTATGCATAAGTCGTAATACGTCAAAATACCTTGAGACAAAACTGTATCTTCTTGGCAAGCGTTGGCTGAGAGGAGATGGAGGCTGACGTGTTTGCATTTGCAGATAAGTTTGCAGCTTGACCAGTAGAGGACACTGGGACACTGTGACAGGGCCGGGATTATTCGGGGTGTAACAGTTCACATGGATGTATTGAACCGTTTTGGTTCTGCATGTTCGGTTTGGTCCACTTGCATACCATATCGGTTATATTTTATGCTATTTTCTTCATTAAATGTATTACTGGAGTGATCAAGGAATAAGCGCGGAACTGAAGTCCTGGGCGAGTTTCCGCATGGATGTCTCTGAGTGTCGGACACTACTGACTGAGGGGGAGGAACGCTAGGAGCTCGCAGGCGTGACAAATGGCATCATGGCAAACGCAAGCGAGAAGCTGAGCTGGAAGACCCTCCTATCTCACTACGGTCTTTTGTTTGGGAACACTTTGGCTTCCCTGTTTAAAATTACGGATGGACAAAGGCACGTGGATAAATTTATAAATTAAAAAGTTTTGTGTCGACATTGTTCCACGGATATCGGGTATGCTGCAGGAAACACGTCTAACATGTTAGCGCACTTAAAGCGGCATCATCCAGCAGTGAATGTTACATCCACAGGAAAGAAAACCAGCTTAGTGCAAACACCGATAACTTCAGCATATAAACAACCTCTAGCAAGCAACTCTGACCTGTACACATGGCATTGGGGTTTTTATAGCCATGAGATTACGTCCATATTCAGTTGTTGACAGCTGAATTGTTATATTTGTTTGA